>NW_025048567.1:0-35353 GCF_018831695.1 Puntigrus tetrazona
CATCTCTTTCACCTTTTCAAACCAGTTGTTAAAATTCTGAAAATTCCCTCTGGCATTAAATGTAGCCAGACTTAAAACCATAAAAATGAATAAATAAAAACGTTCATAAACCAATGTCTTTAGCTTGTGTCATCCAAACCCTTTAACAGTTCAAATCGATTCCTTTAAAAAGTCTTTGTTAGCATTTCTTTTCTTTATCCCATCTAAACTGGCTTTTACCTTTGATTTGACGTTTTCTGGCTTCGCTTATTTTTGATGTTCCTACTGCCATTTCTTCTGTGTCAGTCTTTAACATCCTCATCTGCATCCGAAATATCCTCAAAGTCCTTAGTAATGTCGATCGGTGCCAAAATTCCCTTCTGTCTGTTTTCGCTTGTGCATGCTGGTCTTTTTGTTCCTCCATGATTTTACATCTTATCTGTCTTGTGATTGTCTGTCCTCCCCATTCTTCTCTGTCTCATCAGTCAATGTTTTGAACTTCAGTCTTCTCCATTTGTTTCAAACGTTCATTGTCCATATGTTCTCCAACCCCCTGGCTCCTCTGACAATAATGTCTTTGCCCGCCGCTTGATTTTCTTTTGCTGTGGTAAGCCTTCTTCTTGTTCGGGACTACGCTGTCCGGCTTCTATGCACCTGCCTACTCACATGAGTCTCTTTCATCCACATACCAACAATCACACTTATTTAAAACCTTTTTACAATCTGGCACTTAACCGTGATTGCAATCCCTGGCAAAAATGTCCTCTCCTCACACTTAAAGCACTTAAAATCTGGGCAGTCTTTCAAGATGCTCAGAACTCCATGCACAGTCGCACAGGTTTTAACCTGATGGCTGCTGTGCATCACTCCTAAATACTGAAGCTCTTCAGCTGTTTCAGCCCTGTGCTGTAATGGGAGAGACACTACTTCCCTTGAAGCTTTACATTTTACAAATCGTGTGCCATCTTCAACAGTTGTGCCCGATAAACACGCGTCTTTGATGTCCAAATAGGGGTAACTCCCACCCTTGCAGTTTATCTAAAAATATCTGATCGCCAATGTATGGGCATGTGCATGAATGAGACAACGTAGTCTCTGTTTTTGCAACCTCTTACTTCGCACAGTGTCTCTTTATCATTAAACCTTCAACCAACAGTTCAACATCGCTGATATTTCTCTAATGTCACTTGTGATTCCTTTATTTTGTGTTTAGGTCTTACCGCCAAGACATTTCCTTTGCCGACCTTTTCCAAGCATACAGCTTTTATGATGTCCTCAGCCCTCGTGATTCACATTACAGATGTCCACCGGGCCACAGTTGTTTCTTTCAGGTAATCCTTCTTTGACTTGTTTCTCTTTGTTCCTTATCTTTTGCATTCCTATCTCGGCCAAGCTTTATTTCCAGTTCTGTTCATTAACCAATTCTGTTTCTCCAGCCAAGTCCAAGTTCATAATACCATCTGTCCGTCCGCCATAGATGAAAGAAAAAAAAAAAAAAAAAAAAAAAAAATTTGAATAAAACCACCTTCCAGACAGCACTAGGCTTGCTGTTAGGTGGTTTAAACACTCACAAAACACACAAAAACTAAATTAAAGTCCAAAAAGTTCACAAAGCCAAACACCAATAATAAGCACAAAATGGAGGAGAGCCTTCACTCTCCCAGCACCACTGCCAAAGTCACTTTCTGTGTGCTCTCTAGCGCCAACAGGGGTGGTAGTGCGTGCAAGCGAAAGCATGCTGCAAAAAGCCCCTATTTACAAAGGGGTGGAGTGGCTGCTGAATTGCCATTATACTAGATAAGCAATGAATGAAATACAAAAAAAATACTTCCAAAAATGAGCTACATTAAAGATAAGGAGCATTAGTTGGGCAGTTAAAAACAGTCAAACTCTGTTTAAAGAACAGCCACTTTAAAGGCAATTCGAATTCTAAATAAGCAGTATGGAAAGCAAAGAGCTGGTCAAACTTTGACCACACTAAGGACCAGTGTGTATTAGATAAATAGTGAAAAACCTGTAAAACTTACAGCACCTGGTATTCCTAAGGCAGCCTCCCATCCAAGTACTAACTGAGTCTCCAACTCTGCTTGGTTTCTGAGATCAGACATGAACAGGGTGGTATGGCCGAAAGCGAAAGCTGCTGCAAAAAGCCCCTGATATTTACAAGGTGAGGCACACTCAAGTGCCATTATACTGAGCTAAGTAATGAATGAAATACAAAAAAAAAATGCTTCAAAATGAGCTACATCAAAGATAAGAGCATTAGTTAAGTAGTTAAACAACATTCAAACTCTGTTTTAAAGAACAGGCTACTTTAAAGGCAATTGAATTAAATAAGCAGTATGGGAAAGTAAAAGAGCTGGTCAAACTTCTTGACCACACTAAGAGGGCCAGTGTATTAGAAAAGCAGTGAAAAAACTCAAAACTTACAGCACCTGGTATTCCTAGGGCAGTCTCCCATCCAAGTACTAACTAGGCCTCCAACTCTGCTTAGCTTTCTGAGATCAGACAAGATCAGGCGTGAACAGGGTGGTATGGCTCTAAGCTTAAGCTTCTGCAAAAGCCCCTATTTTGCTGTGAGGTATACTAAGTGCCATTATACTAGATAAATAATGAATGAAATACAAAAAAAAATACTTCAAAATGAGCTACATCAAAGATAAGAGCATTAGTTAGAAAGTAGTTAAAAACAGTCAAGCTCTCTGTTTAAAGAACAGCTACTTTAAAGGCAATTGAATTAAATAACCCAGTAAGGGAAAGCAAAGAGCTGGTCAAACTTTGACCACACCAAGGGCCAGTGTATTAGATAAGTAGTGGAAAACTCAAAGAAACTTACCTGGCACCTGGTAGGTATTCCTAGGGCAGTCTCCCATCCAGAGCACTAATTCAGGCTCAGCTCTGCTTAGCTTCTGAGATCAAGCGAGATCAGGCGTGAACAGGGTGGTATGGCGCTAAGGTTAAAGCTGCTGCAAAAGCCCTGGTTTAAGTAAGAAGGCACACTTTCAGTGCCATTATACTAGATAAATAATGAATGAAATACAAAAAAAAATACTCTCCAAAATGAACTACATTAAAGTCAAGAGCATTAATTTAGAGTAGTTAAAAACATTCAAATTCTGTTTAAAGAACAGCTACTTTAAAGTGCAATTGAATTAAATAAGCAGTAAAGGAAAGCAAAGAGCTAGTCAAATCTTGACCACACTAAGGACCGTTTGTATTAGACAGAAGCAGTGAAAAAACTCAAAAACTTTACAGCACCTGGTGTTCCTAGGCAGTCTCTCCATCCAAGTACTAAACCAGGCCTTAACTCTGCCCAGCTTCTGAGATCAAGGCGAAGGATCAGGCGTGGAGCGAGTGTATTTATGTGCGTATGCGTAAAGCTGCTGCAAAAAGCCCCTATTTAAGGTGCAGTACACTATGTGCCATTATACTAGAATAAATGTGTGAATGAAATAGAACAAAATGCTTCAAAATGAAATACATTAAAGATAAGAGTGTTAGTTCATTGAATTAAAAACAATTATTCTCTTCTGTTTAAAGAACAGCCACTTTAAAAGTAGTTGAATTAAATAAGCAGGCGGGAAAGCAAAGAGCTGGTCAAGCTTGGCCACACTAAGGGCCAGTGTGTTAAGATAAATGGTAAAAAACTCAAAAGCTTACAGCACCTGGTTTTCCTAGGCAGCCTCCCATCCAAGTACTAACTAGGCCCAAATATGCTTAGCAACTGAGATCGAGCCGCAGATCAGAGTGTATACAGAATTAGTATGGCCGTAAGCTAAAAGCTGCTACAAAAAGCCCTGTATTTTAAGGTGTGGGCACATTAAGTGCCATTATACTAAATAAGTAATGAATGAAATACAAAAAATACTTTCAAAATGATCTACCATTACAAAGATAAGAGCATTAGTTAAGTAGTTAAAAACAGTCAAACTCTGTTTAAATTACAGCTAATTGAAAGGCAATTGAATTAAATAAGCAGTATGGAAAAAAGCAAAGAGCTGGTCAAACTATGGCCACACTAAGGGCCGCTATTAGATAAGTAGTGAAAAACTCAAAAACTTGCAGCACCTGGTATTCCTACGACAGTCTCCCATCTGGCACTAACCAGGCCCCAACTCTGTTTGGGGCTTGAGATCAGGCGTGAACAGGGTGGTATGGCTGCAGTTTCTAAAGCTGCTGCAAAAAGCCCCCTATTTTAAGGTGAGGCACACTGGGTGCCAGCTATACTCAGATAAAGTAATGAATGAAATACAAAAAAAAATATACTCAAAATGAGCTACATTAAAGATAAGAGCATTAGTTAAGTAGTTAAAAAGCAGTCCAGCTCTGTTTTAAGAACAGCTACTTTAAAGACGGTTGAATTTAAATAAGCAGTAAGGGAAAGCAAACAGTTGGTCTGACTTTGGCCACACTAAGGCCACGCTGTAAATTGAATAGAAGCAGTGAAAAAACTCAAAAACTTACAGCTCCTGGTATTCCTAGGCAGTCCTCCCAGTCCAGAGTACTAACTATGGGCCCAACTCTGGCAGCTTCTGAGATCAGGCGAGATCAGGCGTGAACAGATTAGAAGAAACAGAAGCGAAAACTGCTGCAAAAAGCCCCTATTTTTAGATTGAGTGTTTACTTCAAGTGCTAATATAGTGCTAAGTAATGAATGAAACCAGAAAAAAATGCTTCAAAATGAGCTACATTTAAAGATAAGAGCATTAGTTAAGTGGGTAAAAACAGTCAAACTCTGCTGAAAGAACAGCTACTTTAAAGGCAATTGAATTTTAAATAAGCTTGATGAGGAAGCAAAGAGCTGGTCAAACTTCTGGCCACACTTACAAGGGCTGATGTGTTTTCAGATAAGTAGTGAAAAACTCAAAAGCTTAGGAGCATTATGGTATTCTGGTGAGTCTCCCATCAGAAGTACTAATCTAGGCCCAAATCTGCTTAGCTTCTGGAGATCGTAGGCGAAAGATCAGGCGTGAACAGGGTGGCGGCTGCAGAAGCGAAGCTGCCGCAAAAAGCGTCAGATACAGGTGTTAGTGGCATTAAGTGCTGGTATATGAGATAAGTAATGAATGAAATACAAAAAATACTTCCAAAATGAGCTACATTAAAGATAAGAGCATTAGTTAAGTAGTTAAAAAACAGTCAAACTCTGTTTAAAGAACAGCTACTTTAAGGTGCAATTGAATTCAATAAGCGTGAGAGAAAGCAAAGAGCTGGTCAAACTTTGACCACACTAAGAGACAGTGTATTGTGATAAGTAGTGTGAAAAATCGCTGTAAACTTTACAGCACCGCAATGTTTCTATAGGCAGTCTCCTATCAGAAGTGACTAACTAGGCCCAACTCTGCTTAGCTTCTGAGATCAGGCGAGATCAGGCGTGAACAGGGTGTGGTATGGCCAGTAAGCTAAAGCTGCAAAAAGCCCCTATTTTAAGGTGAAATTACACTAGAATTGCATTATATAAATAAACAATGAATGAAATAGATGAAAAAATAGCTTCAAAATGAGCTACATTAAGGATATGAAGCATTAGTTAAGCAGTTAAAAATATGTCAAACTCTGTTTAAAAAATTAGCTACTTCAGAGAGCAATTGAAATAAATAAGCAGTAAGGAAAGCAGAAGCTGGTCAAACTTTGGCCACACTAAGGGCCACGTTGTTATTAGATAGAAGTAGTGAAAAACTCAAAAACTTACAGCACCTGGTATTCATGTAGACAGTCTCCCATCCAAGTACTAACCAGGCCCAGCTCTGCTTAGCTTCTGAGATCTGGCGAAGATCAGGCGTGAACAGAATTGGTGCGTCCGTAAGCTAAAGCTGCTGCAAAGTCTCTCTCTATTTTAAGGTGAGGCACACAAGTGCCATTATACTAGATAAGTAATGAATGAAATAGAAAAAATATCTTCAAAAATGAGCTACATTAAAGTGATAAGAGCATTAGTTAAGTGGGTAAAAACAGTCAAACTCTGTTTAAAGAACAAATACTTTAAAGGCAATTGGTCTAACAAAGCAGTAAGGGAAAGCAAAAGAAACTGGTCAAACTTTGGCCACACTAAGTGGGCCAGTGTATTAGATAAGTAGTGAAAAACTCAAAATCTTACAGCACTCCAGGTATTCCTAGGCAAAGCCTCATCCAAATGCTACTTCAGGCCTGAAATCTGGCAAGCTACCAGAGATCAGGCGGTGAAAGATCAGGCGTGAACAGGAGTGGAAGTACTGCAGTTAAAGCTGCTACAAAAGCCTCTGTATTTTTAAGGTGTGGCACATTAAGTGCCATTATACTAGATAAATAATGGATGAAATACAAAAAATAATGGCACAGAAATGAGCTACGTAAAAGCATAAGAGCATTAGTTCAGTAATTAAAAACAGTCGAACTCTGTTTAAAAGTACAGCTAATTTAAAGGCAATTAGATTGAATAAACAGTATGAGAGAAGCAAAGAGCTGGTCAAATCCATGGCCACACTAAGGGCCGTTATGTTAAGATAGAAGCAGTGAAAAAACTCAAAAAATTGCAGCACCTGGTATTCCTAGGCAGTCTCCCATCCAAGTACTAACCAGGCCCAACTCTGCTTAGCTTTTTGAGTGATCAGGCGTGAACAGGGTGGTATGGCCGTGAAGCGAAAAGCTGCCGCAAAAAGCTCCTATTTTGAGGTGGGAGACACCAAGTGCCATTATACTAGATAGAAAGTAATGAATGAGAAATACAAAAAAATAAATACTTCAAAATGAGCAAGCATTAAAGATAAGAGCATTAGTTAAGTAGTTAAAAACAGTCAAATCCTCTGTTTAAAGAACAGCTAACTTAAAGGTAAAATGAAATTAAATAAGCAGTAAGGAAATGAATAGAACTCTTTACAAACTTTGGCCACACTAAGACGTCGTTGCATTAGATAAGTAGTGAAAAAACTCAAAAACTTACAGCACCACCTGGTATTCCTAGGCAGTCTCCCATCCAGAAGTACTAACCAGGCCCAACTCCCTGCTTAGCTTCTGAGATCAAGGCGAGATCAGGCGTGAACAGAGTGGTGGTGTAAGGGCCGCAGCAAAAGCTGCTGCAAAAAAGCTCCCTATTTGTAAGGTGAGGCACACTAAGTGCCGCCATTATACTAGGAGTGGCAATGAATGAAATAGAACAAAATACTCTCCAAAATGAGCTACATTAAAGATGGGAGCATTAGTTAAGTAGGTAAAAACAGTCAAACTCTCTCTGTTTGAAGAACAGCTACTTTAAAAAGAAGACGAATTGAATTAAATAAGCAGCAGTAAAGAGGAAAGCAAAGAGCTGGTCAAACTTTGGCCACACTTTGGGCCGTTGTATTAGATAAGTAGTGAAAAACTCAAAAACTTACAGCACCTGGTATTCCTAGGCAGCTTTCCCATCCAAGTACTAAACCAGGCCCAACTCCCTGCTTAGCTTCTGAGATCAGACAATGATCAGGCGTGAACAGAGGTGAGCCCATGGCCGTAAGCCAAAGCTGCCGCAAAAGCCCCCTATTTTAAGGTAGAGGAGCAAACTAGAATTGCCATTATACTAGATAAGTAATGAATGAGGAAATACAAAGAAATACTTCAAAATGAGGCTACATTAAAGATAAGAGCATTAGTTAAGTAGTTAAAAACAGTCAAACTCTGTTTTAAAGAACAGCTACTTTAAAGGCAATTGAATTTAAATAAGCAGTAAAGGAAAGCAAAAGAGACTGGTCAAACTCACTGGGCACACACTCACGGGCCAGTGTATTAGATAAGTAGTGAAAAAACTCAGAAACTTACAGCACCTGGCAGGTTCCTAGAGCAGTCTCCCACATCCAGAAGTACTAACGAGGCCCAACTCTGCTTAGCTTTTTGAGAGATCAGATGCACATCAGGTGTGAACAGGGTGGTATATTATCAGCTAAAGCTGCTGCAAAAAGCCCCCTTATTTACAAAGAGGGCACACTCAAGTGCCATTATACTAGATAAGTAATGAATGAAATACAAAACAAAAAAATGCTCCAAAATGAGACTACATTAAAGATAAGAGCATTAGTTAAATGATTAAAAACAGTCAAACTCTGTTTAAAGAACAGCTACTTTAAAGGCAATTGAATTAAATAAGCAGTAAGAGGAAAGCAGAAAAGAGCTGGTCAAACTTTGAACACACTAAGGGTCAGTGTATTAGATAAAGTATTGAAAAAACTCAAAACTTACAGCACCTGGTATTCCTAAGGCAGTCTCCTCATCAAGAGTACTAATTAGGCCCAACTCTGGTTAGCTTCTGAGATCTGTATCGAGATCAAGGCGTGAACAGGGTGTGGGCGGGCTGTGGCAAAAACTGCTGCAAAAAGCCTCCCTATTTTAAGGTGAGGCACACCCAAGTGCCACTATACTAGATAAGTAATGAATGAAATATGCAAAAATACTTCAAAATGAAAGTCATACATTAAAGATAAGAGCATTAGTTAAGTAGTTAAAAACAGTCAAACTTCTGTTTAAAGAACAAGCTACTTTAAAGACAATTGAATTAAATAAACAATGAGGGAAAACAAAGAGAGCTGGTCAAACTTTGACCACACCATGAGCCAGTGTGATAGATATGCAGTGAAAAACTCAAAAACTTACAGCACCCAGGTATTCCTAGGCAGTCTCCCATCAAATTTAACGAAACCAACTCTACGAAGCTTCTGAGATCAGGACGAGATCAGGCGTGAATATTGGTGGTATGGCAATGTGCTTCTAAAGCTGCTGCAAAAAGCCCCCTTATTTAAGGTGGGGCACACCAAGTGCCATTATACTAGATAAGTAATGAATGAAATGCAAAAAAAATACTTCAAAATGAGCTGGCTAATAAAGATAAGTGCATTAGTTAGTTACATAAAAACAGTCAAACCCTGTTTAAAGAAATGTTACTTTAAAAAGGCAATTGGATTAAATAAGCAGTATGGGAAAGCAAAGAATTGGTTTCAGACTTCGACCACACTATGAACCAGTGTATTAGATAAGCAGTGAAAAAACTCAAAAACTTACAGCACCTGAGTATTCCTAGGAAGTCTCCCATCCAAGTACTAACTAGGCCCAACTCTGCTGGAAGCTTCTGAGATCAGACTAGGATCAGGGCGTGAACAGAGGTGGTATGGCCGGTAGTTTAAAAGCTTCTGCAAAAAGCCCCTTATTTTAAGGTGAGGCACACTAGGGTGCCATTATACTAGATAAGCAATGAATGAAAATGCAAAAAAATACTTCAAAATGAGGCTACATTAAAGATAAGAGCATTAGTTAAGTAGTTAAAAATAGTCCAAATCTGTTTAAAGAATAATTAAAGCTACTTTAAAGGCAATTGAATTAAATAAGCAGTAAGGGAAAGCAAAGAAACTGGTCAAAGAGCTTTGACCACACTATGGGCCAGTGTATTAGATAAGTAGTGTGAAAAAACTCAAAACTTACAGCACCTCATATTCCCTAGGCATGCTCCCATCCAAGTGACTAATAACTAGGCCTAACTCTGCTTAGCTTCTGAGACTGGGGACGAGATCAGGCAAGAATAGGGTGTGGTATGGTCGTGGATGAAGCAAGTGCAAAAAGCCCCGTATTTTTAAGGTGTGAGGCACACTAAGTGCCATTGTACTAGATAAGTAATGAATGAAATACAAAAAAAATGCTTCAAAATGACTACATTAAAGATAAGGCATTAGTTAAGTAGTTAAAATCAGTCAAACTCTGTTTAAAAGAATAGCTACTTTAAAGGCAATTGAATTAAATAAGCAGTGAGGAAAAGCAAAGAGCTGGTCAAACCTTGACCAACACTATGGGCCAGTGCATTAGATATTGAGTGAAAAACTCAAAAACTTACAGCACCTGGTATTCCTTTGTGTTGTGCCTCCCATCCAAGTACTAACTGGAGGTCCCAACTCTTGCTTAGCTTCTGAGATCAGGCAGAGATCGAAGAGTGGAACAGAGATTAGTATGGCTGCAGTTAGCTGCTGCAAAAAAGCCTTTATTTTAAGGTGAGGTAATACTAAGTGCCATTATACTAGATAAGTAATGAATGAAATACAAAAAAAAAAAACTTCAAAATGAGCTACATTAAAGATAAGAGCATTAGTTAAGTAGTTAAAACAGTCAAATCCCTGTTTAAAAGAACCAGCTACTTTAAAAGGCAAATTGAATTAAATAAGCGGTAAGGGAAAGCAAAGAGCTGGGTCAAACTTTTGACCGCTAATTTATGGAGCAGTGTGATAGATAAGTAGTGAAAAAACTCAAAACTTGCGGTAGGCCTGGTATTCTCAGGCAGTCTCTCCATCCAAGTACTTCCACCCAGTCTAACTCTGTTTGGCTTCTGAGATCAGACGAGTGATCAGCGTAAAACAGGGTGGTATGGTCGTAAGCTAAAGCTGCTGCAAAAAGCCCCTATTTTAAGGTGAGGTACACTCAGTGCCATTATACTGCATAAGTAATGAATGAAATACAAAAAAAAAAAAACTTCAAAATGGAGTTACATTAAAGATAAGAGCATTAGCGCAGTAGTAAAAAAGAAGTCAAACTCTGCTAAAAGAACAACAGCTACTTTAAAGGCAATTAAATTTAAATAAGCAGTAAGGGAAAGCAAAGAGCTGGTCAAACTTTGACCACACTGAGGCCAGTGTATTGGGGATCAGTAGTGAAAAAAAACTCAAAAACTTACAGCACCTGGTATCTTGTGGCAGTCTCCCATCCAAGTACTAACTAGGCTCAACTCTGCTTAGCTTCTGAGATCAGGCAGATGGATCAAGGGCGTGAACAGGGTGGTATGGCCGTGAAGCTGTGCCACTGCAGAAAGAAGCCTCCCCTATTTTAAGGTGAGGCGCACCACGTGGCCATTATACTAGATAAGTAATGTTATGGAAACACAAAAAAAAATACTTCAAAATGAGCTACATTAAAGATGCAAGAGCATTAGTTAAGAAATTTAAAAACAGTCAAACTCTCAAGAAGTACAGCTTACTTTAAGAGCAATGAGTTAAATAACAGTATGGGAAAGCAAAAGAGTTTGTCAAACTTTGGCCACACTATGGGGCCGTTGTATTAGATAAGTAGTGAAAAAACTCAAAAATTTACAGCACATGGTATTCCTAGGCAGTTTCCATCCAAGTACTAACCAGGCCCAACTCTGCTTGGCTTCTGAGATCAGGCGAGATCAGGCAAGAACAGGGTGTAGTATGGTCGTAGCCTGGCAACTGCTGCAAAAAGCCTCAGATTTTAAGGTGAAGTACGTACTAAAATTGCCATTATACTAGATAAAGTAATGGATGAAATACAAAAAAATAAATACTTCAAAATGAGAGTCACAAGATTAAAGATACAAGAGCAATAGTTAAGTAGTTAAAAACAGTCAAACTCTGTTTAAAGAACAGCCACTTTAAAGGCAATTTGAACTAAATAAGCAGTAAGGAAATGCAAAGAGCTGGTCAAACTTTGGCCACACTGTGGGCTGCCAGTGTATTAGATAAGTAGTAAAAAAGCTCAAAAACTTGCAGCACACCTGGTGTTCCTAGGCAGCCTCACATCCAAGTACTCAACTAGAGGCCCAACTCTGCTTAGCTTCTGAGATCAGGCGAGAATCAGGCGTGAACAGTGTGGTATGGCCGTGTGCGAAAGCTGCTGCAAAAAGTTCCCTATATTTAAGGTGAGGCACACTCAAGTGCCACTATACTAGATAAGTAATGAATGAAACACCAAAAAAAAAAAAAACTTTCAAAATGAGCTACATTAAAGATAAGAGCATTAGTTAAGTAGTTAAAAACAGTCAAACTCTGTTTTAAAAAAGTACAGCTACTTTAAAGGCAATTGAATTAAATAAGCAGTGCGGGAAAAGTAAAGAGCTGGTCAAACTTTGGCCACATCTAAGGGCAGCTTTTGTATTAGATAAGTAGTGAAAAAACTCAAAAATTTACAGCACATGGTATTCTTGTGTTAGTTTTCCATCCAGAAGTACTAGCCAGGCCCAACTCTGCTTAGCTTCTGAGATCAGGCGAGATCAGGCAAGAACAGGGTGGTATGGTGCGTGAAGTGAAAGCTGCTGCAAAAGTCTCAGTATTTTAAGGTGAGGCACACTAAGTGCCATTATACTAGATAAGTAATGAATGAAATACAAAGTGAAAAATATTTCAAAATGAGCTACATTAAAGATAAGAGACATTAATTAGAAGTAGTTAAAAACAGTCCAAATCCCAAGCTTTAAAGAAGCAGCTACTTTAAAGGCAATTGAATTAAATAAGCAGTAAGGGAAAGCCAAGAGCTGGTCAAACTTTGACCACACTATGGAGCAGTGTGTATTAGATAAGTAGTGAAAAAACTCAAAAACTTACAGCACCTGGTATTCCTAGGGCAGTCTCCCATCCAAGTACTAACTAGGCCCAACTCTGCGTAGCTTCTGAGATCAGGCGAGATCAGGCGTGAACAGGGTGGTATGGCCGTGAAGCTAAAGCTGCTGCAAAAAGCTTCTCCCTGGCCCCTTAGGTGGAGTACACTAAGTGCCATTATACTAGATAAATGTGTTAAATGAAATACAAAAAAAAAAAAAAAACTGGAAATGAGCTACATTAAAGATAAGAGCATTTAGGATTGAGTAGTTAAAAACAGTCAAACTCTGTTTAAAGAACAGCTACTTTAAAGGCAAGTGAATTAATAAACAGTAAGGGAAAGCAAAGAGTAAGGCTAAACTTTGATTACACTATGAGCCAGTGTATTAGATAAGTAGTGAAAAACTTAAAACTTACAGCACCACAGTAATTCCTAGACAGTCTCCCATCCAAAAATTGCTTAGGCCCAACTCTTAGCAGCTTCTGAGATCAGGCGAAGATCAGGCGTGACAGAGATGTGGTATATGGCCGTAAGCTGAGCTGCTGCAAAAGCCCCTATTTTAAGTGTGGAGCACACTCAGTGCCACGTTATACTAGATAAGTAATGAATGATAAAAAAAAAAAAAAAAAAAGCTTCAAAATGAGCTACATTAAAGATAAGTGGCATTAGTTAAGTTGTTCAAAACAGTCAAACTCTGTTTAAAGAACAGCTACTTTAAAGGTAAATTGAATTAAATAAGCAGTAAGGGAAAGCAAAGAGCTGGTCAAACTTTGACCACACCAAAGAGACCAGTGTATTAGATAAGTAGTGAAAAAACTCAAAATTTACATGCACAAGGTGTTCTCAGGCAGTCTCTCATCCAGGTACTAACCAGGCTCAACTCTGCTTAGCTTCAGAGATCAGGCGAGATCCGGCGTGAACGAATTGAGTATGTATTGCAAAGCCTAAAAGCTTCTTTAAAAAGCCCCTATTGCAAGGTGAGGCACACTCAAGTACATTATACTAGATAAGCAATGAATGGAAATACAAAAAAATACGCTTTAAAATGAGCTACATTAAAGATAAGAGCATTAGTTAAGTAGTTAAAAACAGTCAAACTCTTCTGTTTATAAGAGCAGCTACTTTAAAGGCAATTGAGTTAAATAAGCAGTAAGGGAAAGCAAAGAGCTGGTCAAACTTCTTGACCACACTATGGGCCAGTGTATTAGATAAGTAGTGAAAAAACTCAAAACTTAACAGCACCTGAAATCTTGTATGGTGTCTCCCATCCAAGTGCTAACTAGGCCTAACTCTGCTTAGCTTCTGAGATCAGGCGAAAGATCAGGCGTGAACAAGTTAATGGTATGGTCGTAAGCTTGAAAGCTGCTGCAAAAAGCTCCCTATTTTTGGGTGAGGCACACTAGGTGCCATTATACCAGATAAGCAATGGACCGAAATACAAAAAAAAAAAAAAAACTGAAATGAGCTACATTTAAAGATAAGAGCATTAGTTAAGTAGTTAAAAACAGTCAAACTCTTGCTTAAAGAACAGCTACTTTAAAGACAGTTGAATTAAATAAACTGTATGAGAAAGCAAAGAGAGCTAAACAAACTTTGACCACACTATGGTCGGTGTGTATTAGATAAGCAGTGAAAAAACCTCAAAACTACAGCACCTGTTGTTCCTAGGCAGTCTCCCATCCAAGTTCTAACTAGGTTCAACTCTGCTTAGCTTCTGGAGATCAGGCGCAGGATCAGGCGGTGAACAGGGTGGTATGGTCGTGAAGGTAAAGCTACTGCAAAAAGCCCCTATTTTTAAGGTGGGAGTACACTAAGTGCTATTACAATAGATAAGTGATGAATGAAATACAAAAAAATATACTTCAAAATGAGCTACATTAAAGATAAGAGCATTTTCATAAGTAGTTAAAAACAAGTCAAACTCTGCTTAAAGTACAGCTACTTTAAAGGCAATTGAATTAAATAAGCAGTAAGGGAAAGCAAAGAGCTGGTCAAACTTTGACCACACAGTGAGCCAGCGTATTAGATATTTAGTGAAAAACTCAAAAATCCTTACAGCACCTGGCATTCCTAGACAGTCTCCCCATCCAAGTACTAACTGAGCCCAACTCTGCTTAGCTTCTGAGATCAGACAAGATCAGGCGTTGAACAGGGTGGTATGGCGTAAGCGAAGCTTTGCTGCAAAAACCCCTATTTTAAGGTGAGGCACACTAAGTGCCAGTATACTAGATAAGTAATGAATGAAATACAAAAAAAAAAAAAAAATACTTTAAAATGAGCTACATTAAAGATAAGGGCATTAGTTAAGTGATTAAAAACAGTCAAACTCTGTTTAAAGAACAGCCACTTTAAAGAGCAATTGAATTAAATAAGCAGTAAGGGAAAGCAAAAGAGGCTAGTCAGACTTTGACCACACCAAGGGCCAGTGTATTAGATAAGTAGTGAAAAAAATAAAACTTACAGCACCCAGTGTTCCTAGGCAGTTCACCATCCAAAGTGCTTTCCCAAACCCCAACTCTGCTTAGCTTCTGAGATCAGGAGGCTAGATCGAAGCGTGAACAGGGTGGTATGGCCGTAAGCTAAAAAGCAGCAAAAAGCCTCTATTTTAAGGAGTGAGGCACACTAAGTGCCATTATAACAGATAAGTAATGAATGAAATACCTAAAAAAAAATACTTCAAAATGAGCTACATTAAAGATAAGAGCATTAGTTAAGTAGTTAAAAACAGTCAAACTCTGTTTAAAGTACACAGCTACTTTAAAGGCAATTGAATTAAAATAAACAGTAAGTGGAAAGCAAAGAGCTAGTCCAAACCCTTGCCACACTAAGGCGTTGTATTAGATGTAGAGTAGTGAAAAAACTCAAAAATTTACAGCACCTGGTATTCCCTAGGCAGCCTCCCAACAAAGTGCTAACCAGGCCCAACTCTGCTTGGCTTCTGGAGACCTGACGATGATCAGACGTGAACAGTGGTGGTATGGTCAGAATAAAAGCTACTGCAAAAAGTCTCTATTTTAAGGTGAGGAACACTAAGTGCCATTATACTAGATAAGTAATGAACAACAGGAAAAAAAAAAAAAACTTCAAAATAGGCCACATTAAAGATAAGGAGCATTAATTCAAGTAGTTAAAAACAGTCCAAACTCTCTGTTTAAATAGAACAGCTACTTTTTAAAGGCAATTGAGTCAAATAAGCAGTGAGGAAGGCAAATGGGTCAAACTTTGACCACACTCAAGAGACCAGTGTATTAGATAGAAGTAGTGAAAAAACTCACAAAAACTTATAGCACATGGCATTCCCTAGGCGAGTCTACCATCCAAGTACTAACTAGGCCCAACTCTGCTTAAGGCTTCACGAGATCAGACTAAGATCAGGCGTGAACAGGGTGGTATGGTCAGTGAAGCGTAAAGCTGCTGCAAAAAGTTCTATTTTTAAGATTGAGGCACACTAAGTGCCATTATACTAGATAAGTAATGAATGAAAATACAAAAAAATACTTCAAAATGAGCTACATTGAAGATAAGAGACATTAGTTAAAGTAGTTAAAAACAGTCAAACTCTGTTTAAAAGAACAGCTACTTTAGAGGCAAATTGAATTAAATAAGCAGTAAAGGGAAGCAGAAAGCTGGCCAAACTTTGACCACACTATGGGCCAGTGTATTAGATAAGTAGTGAAAAAACTCAAAACTTACAGCACCTGGTATTCCTGTGTAGTCTCTCATCCAGAGTGCTAACTGGAGCCCAACTCTGCTTAGCCTATGAGATCAGACGAAAGATCAGGCGTGAACAGAAGTGGTATGGCCGTAGTTGAAAGCTGCTGCCAAAAGCCTCCCCATTTAAAGGTGAGGCACACTGGGTGCCATTTTACAATGGATAAGTAACAAATGAAATACAAAAAAAAAAACTTCAAAAATGAGCCAAGCATTAAAGATACAAGAGCATTAGTTAAGCAGTTAAAAAACAGTGAAACTCTGTTTAAAGAACAGCTACTTTAAAGGCACTTGAATTAAATAAGCAATGAGGGAAAGCAAAGAGCTGGTCAAATCCTTTGACCACACTAAAGAACCAGTGTATTAGATAAGTAGTGAGAAACTCAAAAAACTTACAGCACATGGTATTCCTAGGCAGTCTCTCATCCAAGTAATACTAACTAGGCCCAACTCTCTGCTTAGCTTCTGGAGATCAGACAAGATCAGGCGTGAACAGGATTGTGGTATGGTCGTAAGCGAAAGCTGCCGCAAAAAGCCCCTTATTTTAAGGTGAGGCACACTAAGTGCCATTATGCTGGAATAAGCAATGAATGAAATACAAAAAAAATACTTCAAAATAAAGGCTACATTAAAGATAAGAGCATTAGTTAAGTAGTTAAAAAACATTCAAACTCTGTTTAAAGTACAGTTACTTTAAAGGAGCAGTGAATTAAATAACCCAGTAAGAGGAAAGCAAAGAGCTGGTCAAACCTTGGCCACACTAAGGGTCGTTATGGTTATTAGATAAGCAGTGAAAAAAACTCAAAATTTACAGCACTCCGGTATTCCTAGGCAGTCTCCCCATACAAGTACTAAACAGGCCCAACTCTGCTTAGCTTCTGAGACTGGGCGAGATCAGGTGAACGAGATTGAGTACGGTGCAGTAAGCTAAAGCTGCTGCAAAAACCCCTTTTAAGGTAGAGGCACACTAAGTGCCATTATGCTAGATAAGTAATGAATGAAATACAAAAAAAAAAACTTCAAATGAGCTACATTAAAGATAAGTGCATTATTAAGTAGTTAAAAACAGTCAAACTCTGTTTAAAGAACAGCTACTTTAAAGGCAATTGAATTAAATAAGCAGTAAGGAAAGCAAAGAGCTGGTCAAACCCTGACCACACTATGGGCCACAGTGTATTAGATGGGTAAGAAAAACTCAAAAACTTACAGCACCTGGTATTCCTAGGCAAAGCCTCATCCAAGTATTCAATTAGGCCCACACCCTGCTTAGCTTCTGAGATCGACGAGAGATCAGGCGTGGGAACAGGGTGGTATGGCCGTAAGCTAAAAGCTGCTGCAAAAAGCCCCTATTTTAAGGTGAGGCACACTAAGTGCCATTATACTAGATAAGTAATGAATGAAATACAAAAAAAAAAAACTTCAAAATGAGCTACATTAAAGATAAGAGCATTAGTTAAGTAGTTAAAAACAGTCAAACTCTGTTTAAAGAACAGCTACTTTAAAGGCAATTGAATTAAATAAGCAGTAAGGGAAAGCAAAGAGCTGGTCAAACTTTGACCACACTAAGGGCCAGTGTATTAGATAAGTAGTGAAAAACTCAAAAACTTACAGCACCTGGTATTCCTAGGCAGTCTCCCATCCAAGTACTAACTAGGCCCAACTCTGCTTAGCTTCTGAGATCAGACGAGATCAGGCGTGAACAGGGTGGTATGGCCGTAAGCTAAAGCTGCTGCAAAAAGCCCCCTATTTTAAGGTGAGGCACACTAAGTGCCATTATACTAGATAAGTAATGAATGAAATACAAAAAAAAACTTCAAAATGAGGTACAATAAAGATAAGAGCATTAGTTAAGTAGTTAAAACAGTCAAACTCTGTTTAAAGAACAGCTACTTTAAAGGCAATTGAATTAAATAAGCAGTAGGGGGAAAGCAAAGAGCTGGTCAAACTTTGACCACACTAAGGGCCAGTGTATTAGATAAGTAGTGAAAAACTCAAAAACTTACAGCACCTGGTATTCCTAGGCAGTCTCCCATCCAAGTACTAAACTAGGCCCAACTCTGCTTAGCTTCTGAGATCAGACGAGATCAGGCGTGAACAGGGTGGTATGGCCGTGAAGCTAAAGCTGCTGCAAAAAGCCCCCTTTTAAGGTGAGGCACACTAAGTGCCATTATACTAGATAAGTAATGAATGAAATACAAAAAAAAAAACTTCAAAATGAGCTACATTAAAGATAAGAGCATTAGTTAAGTAGTTAAAAACAGTCAAACTCTGTTTAAAGAACAGCTACTTTAAAGGCAATTGAATTAAATAAGCAGTAAGGGAAAGCAAAGAGCTGGTCAAACTTTGACCACACTAAGGGCCAGTGTATTAGATAAGTAGTGAAAAACTCAAAAACTTACAGCACCTGGTATTCCTAGGCAGTCTCCCATCCAAGTACTAACTAGGCCCAACTCTGCTTAGCTTCTGAGATCAGACGAGATCAGGCGTGAACAGGGTGGTATGGCCGTAAGCTAAAGCTGCTGCAAAAAGCCCCTATTTTAAGGTGAGGCACACTAAGTGCCATTATACTAGATAAGTAATGAATGAAATACAAAAAAAAAAATACTTCAAAATGAGCTACATTAAAGATAAGAGCATTAGTTAAGTAGTTAAAAACAGTCAAACTCTGTTTAAAGAGAACAGCTACTTTAAAGGCAATTGAATTAAATAAGCAGTAAGGGAAAGCAAAGAGCTGGTCAAACTTTTGACCACACTAAGGGCCAGTGTATTAGATAAGTAGTGAAAAACTCAAAACTTTACAGCACCTGGTATTCCTAGGCAGTCTCCCATCCAAGTACTAACTAGGCCCAACTCTGCTTAGCTTCTGAGATCAGACGAGATCAGGCGTGAACAGGGTGGTATGGCCGTAAGCGAAAGCTGCTGCAAAAAGCCCCCTATTTCAAGGTGAGGCACACTAAGTGCCATTATACTAGATAAGTAATGAATGAAATACAAAAAAAAACTTCAAAATGAGCTACATTAAAGATAAGAGCATTAGTTAAGTAGTTAAAAACAGTCAAACTCTGTTTAAAGAACAGCTACTTTAAAGGCAATTGAATTAAATAAGCAGTAAGGGAAAGCAAAGAGCTGGTCAAACTTTGACCACACTAAGGGCCAGTGTATTAGATAAGTAGTGAAAAACTCAAAACTTACAGCACCTGGTATTCCTAGGCAGTCTCCCATCCAAGTACTAACTAGGCCCAACTCTGCTTAGCTTCTGAGATCAGACGAGATCAGGCGTGAACAGGGTGGTATGGCCGTAAGCTTAAAGCTGCTGCAAAAAGCCCCTATTTTAAGGTGAGGCACACTAAGTGCCATTATACTAGATAAGTAATGAATGAAATACAAAAAAAAAAATACTTCAAAATGAGCTACATTAAAGATAAGAGCATTAGTTAAGTAGTTAAAAACAGTCAAACTCTGTTTAAAGAACAGCTACTTTAAAGGCAATTGAATTAAATAAGCAGTAAGGGAGCAAAGAGCTGGTCAAACTTTGACCACACTAAGGGCCAGTGTATTAGATAAGTAGTGAAAAACTCAAAAACTTACAGCACCTGGTATTCCTAGGCAGTCTCCCATCCAAGTACTAACTAGGCCCAACTCTGCTTAGCTTCTGAGATCAGACGAGATCAGGCGTGAACAGGGTGGTATGGCCGTAAGCTAAAGCTGCTGCAAAAAGCCCCCTATTTTAAGGTGAGGCACACTAAGTGCCATTATACTAGATAAGTAATGAATGAAATACAAAAAAAAATACTTCAAAATGAGCTACATTAAAGATAAGAGCATTAGTTAAGTAGTTAAAAACAGTCAAACTCTGTTTAAAGAACAGCTACTTTAAAGGCAATTGAATTAAATAAGCAGTAAGGGAAAGCAAAGAGCTGGTCAAACTTTGGCCACACTAAGGGCCAGTGTATTAGATAAGTAGTGAAAAACTCAAAAACTTACAGCACCTGGTATTCCTAGGCAGTCTCCCATCCAAGTACTAACTAGGCCCAACTCTGCTTAGCTTCTGAGAGATCAGACGAGATCAGGCGTGAACAGGGTGGTATGGCCGTAAGCTAAAGCTGCTGCAAAAAGCCCCTATTTTAAGGTGAGGCACACTAAGTGCCATTATACTAGATAAGTAATGAATGAAATACAAAAAAATACTTCAAAATGAGCTACATTAAAGATAAGAGCATTAGTTAAGTAGTTAAAAACAGTCAAACTCTGTTTAAAGAACAGCTACTTTAAAGGCAATTGAATTAAATAAGCAGTAAGGGAAAGCAAAGAGCTGGTCAAACTTTGACCACACTAAGGGCCAGTGTATTAGATAAGTAGTGAAAAACTCAAAAACTTACAGCACCTGGTATTCCTAGGCAGTCTCCCATCCAAGTACTAACTAGGCCCAACTCTGCTTAGCTTCTGAGATCAGACGAGATCAGGCGTGAACAGGGTGGTATGGCCGTAAGCGAAAGCTGCTGCAAAAAGCCCCTATTTTAAGGTGAGGCACACTAAGTGCCATTATACTAGATAAGTAATGAATGAAATACAAAAAAAAAAAAATACTTCAAAATGAGCTACATTAAAGATAAGAGCATTAGTTAAGTAGTTAAAAACAGTCAAACTCTGTTTAAAGAACAGCTACTTTAAAGGCAATTGAATTAAATAAGCAGTAAGGGAAAGCAAAGAGCTGGTCAAACTTTGACCACACTAAGGGCCAGTGTATTAGATAAGTAGTGAAAAACTCAAAAACTTACAGCACCTGGTATTCCTAGGCAGTCTCCCATCCAAGTACTAACTAGGCCCAACTCTGCTTAGCTTCTGAGATCAGACGAGATCAGGCGTGAACAGGGTGGTATGGCCGTAAGTTAAAGCTGCTGCAAAAAGCCCCCTATTTTAAGGTGAGGCACACTAAGTGCCATTATACTAGATAAGTAATGAATGAAATACAAAAAAATACTTCAAAATGAGCTACATTAAAGATAAGAGCATTAGTTAAGTAGTTAAAAACAGTCAAACTCTGTTTAAAGAACAGCTACTTTAAAGGCAATTGAATTAAATAAGCAGTAAGGGAAAGCAAAGAGCTGGTCAAACTTTGGCCACACTAAGGGCCAGTGTATTAGATAAGTAGTGAAAAACTCAAAAATTTACAGCACCTGGTATTCCTAGGCAGTCTCCCATCCAAGTACTAACTAGGCCCAACTCTGCTTAGCTTCTGAGATCAGACGAGATCAGGCGTGAACAGGGTGGTATGGGCCGTAAGCTAAAGCTGCTGCAAAAAGCCCCTCATTTTAAGGTGTGGCACATTAAGTGCCATTAGACTAGATAAGTAATGTAATGAAATACAAAAAAAAAAACTTCAAAATGAGCTACATTAAAGATAAGAGTGTTAGTTAAGTAGTTAAAAACAGTCAAACTCCTGTTTTAAGAACAGCTACTTTAAAGGCAATTGAATTAAATAAACAGTGAGGGAAAGCAAAGAGCTGGTCAACAACTTTTGACCACACTATAAGACAGTGTATTAGATAAGCAGTGAAAAAACTCAAAAGGCTTACAGCACATGGCTTGTTCTAGGCAGTCTCCCCATCCAAGCACCCAATCTAGAACTAACTCTGCTTAGCTTCTGAGAGATCCGAGCAAGAGATCCCGGGCGAACAGGGTGGCGAAACGATAGTTTAAAAGCTACTGCAAAAAGCCTCTATTTTTAAGGTGGGGACACACTCAAGTGCCATTATACTAAATAAGTAATGAATGAAATACAAAAAAAAATACTTCAAAATGAGCTACATTAAAGATAAGAGCATTAGTTAAGTAGTTAAAAACAGCCAAACTCCTGTTTAAAAAAGTGCAGCTACTTTAAAGGCAATTGAATTGGTCAAGCAGTAAGGGAAAGCAAGAAGCTGGTCAAACTTTGGCCACACCATGGCCACAGTGTATTAGATAAGTAATTGAAAAAACTCAAAAACTTGGCAGCACCTGGTATTCCTAGGCAGTCTCCCATCCAAAAAATTACTAACTAGACCCAACCTGCTTAGCTTCAAGAGACTGACAGATCAGGCGTGAACAGGTGGTGGTACGTAAGCGAAAAGCTGCTGCAAAAGCCCCCTTATTTTAAAGGTGAGGCACACAGGTGCCATTATACTAGATAAGTAATGAATGAAATACAAAAAAAAAAAAACTTCAAAATGAGCTACATTAAAGATAAGAGCATTACAAGAATAAAAACAGTCAAACTCTGTTTAAAGAACAGCTACTTTAAAGGCAATTGAATTAAAATACAGGTGGGAAAGCAAAGAGCTGGTCAAACTTTTGACCACACTAAGGGCCAGTGTATTAGATAAGTAGTGAAAAACTCAAAAACTTACAGCACCTGGTATTCCTAGGCAGTCTCCCATCCAAGTACTAACTAGGCCCAACTCTGCTTAGCTTCTGAGATCAGACGAGATCAGGCGTGAACAGGGTGGTATGGCCGTAAGCTAAAGCTGCTGCAAAAGCCCCTATTTTAAGGTGAGGCACACTAAGTGCCATTATACTAGATAAGTAATGAATGAAATACAAAAAAAAACTTCTTCAAAATGAGCTACATTAAAGATAAGAGCATTAGTTAAGTAGTTAAAAACAGTCAAACTCTGTTTAAAGAACAGCTACTTTAAAGGCAATTGAATTAAATAAGCAGTAAGGGAAAGCAAAGAGCTGGTCAAACTTTGACCACACTAAGGGCCAGTGTATTAGATAAGTAGTGAAAAACTCAAAAACTTACAGCACCTGGTATTCCTAGGCAGTCTCCCATCCAAGTACTAACTAGGCCCAACTCTGCTTAGCTTCTGAGATCAGACGAGATCAGGCGTGAAACAGGGTGGTATGGCCGTAAGCTAAAGCTGCTGCAAAAAGCCCCTATTTTAAGGTGAGGCACACTAAGTGCCATTATACTAGATAAGTAATGAATGAAATACAAAAAAAAACTTCAAAATGAGCTACATTAAAGATAAGAGCATTAGTTAAGTAGTTAAAAACAGTCAAACTCTGTTTAAAGAACAGCTACTTTAAAGGCAATTGAATTAAATAACAGTAAGGGAAAGCAAAGAGCTGGTCAAACTTTGACCACACTAAGGGCCAGTGTATTAGATAAGTAGTGAAAAACTCAAAAACTTACAGCACCTGGTATTCCTAGGCAGTCTCCCATCCAAGTACTAACTAGGCCCAACTCTGCTTAGCTTCTGAGATCAGACGAGATCAGGCGTGAACAGGGTGGTATGGCCGTAAGCTAAAGCTGCTGCAAAAAGCCCCCTATTTTAAGGTGAGGCACACTAAGTGCCATTATACTAGATAAGTAATGAATGAAATACAAAAAAAAAAAAACTTCAAAATGAGCTACATTAAAGATAAGAGCATTAGTTAAGTAGTTAAAAACAGTCAAACTCTGTTTAAAGAACAGCTACTTTAAAGGCAATTGAATTAAATAAGCAGTAAGGGAAAGCAAAGAGCTGGTCAAACTTTGACCACACTAAGGGCCAGTGTATTAGATAAGTAGTGAAAAAACTCAAAACTTACAGCACCTGGTATTCCTAGGCAGTCTCCCATCCAAGTACTAACTAGGCCCAACTCTGCTTAGCTTCTGAGATCAGACGAGATCAGGCGTGAACAGGGTGGTATGGCCGTAGCTAAAGCTGCTGCAAAAAGCCCCCTATTTTAAGGTGAGGCACACTAAGTGCCATTATACTAGATAAGTAATGAATGAAATACAAAAAAAAAAATACTTCAAAATGAGCTACATTAAAGATAAGAGCATTAGTTAAGTAGTTAAAAACAGTCAAACTCTGTTTAAAGAACAGCTACTTTAAAGGCAATTGAATTAAATAAGCAGTAAGGGAAAGCAAAGAGCTGGTCAAACTTTGGCCACACTAAGGGCCAGTGTATTAGATAAGTAGTGAAAAACTCAAAACTTACAGCACCTGGTATTCCTAGGCAGTCTCCCATCCAAGTACTAACTAGGCCCAACTCTGCTTAGCTTCTGAGATCAGACGAGATCAGGCGTGAACAGGGTGGTATGGCCGTAAGCTAAAGCTGCTGCAAAAAAAGCCCCTATTTTAAGGTGAGGCACACTAAGTGCCATTATACTAGATAAGTAATGAATGAAATACAAAAAAAAAAAATACTTCAAAATGAGCTACATTAAAGATAAGAGCATTAGTTAAGTAGTTAAAAACAGTCAAACTCTGTTTAAAGAACAGCTACTTTAAAGGCAATTGAATTAAATAAGCAGTAAGGGAAAGCAAAGAGCTGGTCAAACTTTGACCACACTAAGGGCCAGTGTATTAGATAAGTAGTGAAAAACTCAAAAACTTACAGCACCTGGTATTCCTAGGCAGTCTCCCATCCAAGTACTAACTAGGCCCAACTCTGCTTAGCTTCTGAGATCAGACGAGATCAGGCGTGAACAGGGTGGTATGGCCGTGAAGCTAAAGCTGCTGCAAAAGCCCCTATTTTAAGGTGAGGCACACTAAGTGCCATTATACTAGATAAGTAATGAATGAAATACAAAAAAAAAAATACTTCAAAATGAGCTACATTAAAGATAAGAGCATTAGTTAAGTAGTTAAAACAGTCAAACTCTGTTTAAAGAACAGCTACTTTAAAGGCAATTGAATTAAATAAGCAGTAAGGGAAAGCAAAGAGCTGGTCAAACTTTGGCCACACTAAGGGCCAGTGTATTAGATAAGTAGTGAAAAACTCAAAACTTACAGCACCTGGTATTCCTAGGCAGTCTCCCATCCAAGTACTAACTAGGCCCAACTCTGCTTAGCTTCTGAGATCAGACGAGATCAGGCGTGAACAGGGTGGTATGGCCGTAAGCTAAAGCTGCTGCAAAAAGCCCCTATATTTTAAGGTGAGGCACACTAAGTGCCATTATACTAGATAAGTAATGAATGAAATACAAAAAAAAATACTTCAAAATGAGCTACATTAAAGATAAGAGCATTAGTTAAGTAGTTAAAAACAGTCAAACTCTGTTTAAAGAACAGCTACTTTAAAGGCAATTGAATTAAATAAGCAGTAAGGGAAAGCAAAGAGCTGGTCAAACTTTGACCACACTAAGGGCCAGTGTATTAGATAAGTAGTGAAAAACTCAAAAACTTACAGCACCTGGTATTCCTAGGCAGTCTCCCATCCAAGTACTAACTAGGCCCAACTCTGCTTAGCTTCTGAGATCAGACGAGATCAGGCGTGAACAGGGTGGTATGGCCGTAAGCAAAAAGCTGCTGCAAAAGCCCCTATTTTAAGGTGAGGCACACTATGCCATTATACTAGATAAGTAATGAATGAAATACAAAAAAAAAAATACTTCAAAATGAGCTACATTAAAGATAAGAGCATTAGTTAAGTAGTTAAAAACAGTCAAACTCTGTTTAAAGAACAGCTACTTTAAAGGCAATTGAATTAAATAAGCAGTAAGGGAAAGCAAAGAGCTGGTCAAACTTTGACCACACTAAGGGCCAGTGTATTAGATAAGTAGTGAAAAACTCAAAAACTTACAGCACCTGGTATTCCTAGGCAGTCTCCCATCCAAGTACTAACTAGGCCCAACTCTGCTTAGCTTCTGAGATCAGACGAGATCAGGCGTGAACAGGGTGGTATGGCCGTAAGCTAAAGCTGCTGCAAAAAGCCCCCTATTTTAAGGTGAGGCACACTAAGTGCCATTATACTAGATAAGTAATGAATGAAATACAAAAAAAAATACTTCAAAATGAGCTACATTAAAGATAAGAGCATTAGTTAAGTAGTTAAAAACAGTCAAACTCTGTTTAAAGAACAGCTACTTTAAAGGCAATTGAATTAAATAAGCAGTAAGGGAAAGCAAAGAGCTGGTCAAACTTTGGCCACACTAAGGGCCAGTGTATTAGATAAGTAGTGAAAAAACTCAAAAACTTACAGCACCTGGTATTCCTAGGCAGTCTCCCATCCAAGTACTAACTAGGCCCAACTCTGCTTAGCTTCTGAGATCAGACGAGATCAGGCGTGAACAGGGTGGTATGGCCGTAAGCTAAAGCTGCTGCAAAAAGCTGCTGCAAAAAGCCCCCTATTTTAAGGTGAGGCACACTAAGTGCCATTATACTAGATAAGTAATGAATGAAATACAAAAAAATACTTCAAAATGAGCTACATTAAAGATAAGAGCATTAGTTAAGTAGTTAAAAACAGTCAAACTCTGTTTAAAGAACAGCTACTTTAAAGGCAATTGAATTAAATAAGCAGTAAGGGAAAGCAAAGAGCTGGTCAAACTTTGGCCACACTAAGGGCCAGTGTATTAGATAAGTAGTGAAAAACTCAAAAATTACAGCACCTGGTATTCCTAGGCAGTCTCCCATCCAAGTACTAACTAGGCCCAACTCTGCTTAGCTTCTGAGATCAGACGAGATCAGGCGTGAACAGGGTGGTATGGCCAGAAGCTAAAGCTGCTGCAAAAGCCCCCTATTTTAAGGTGAGGCACACTAAGTGCCATTATACTAGATAAGTAATGAATGAAATACAAAAAAAAAAATACTTCAAAATGAGCTACATTAAAGATAAGAGCATTAGTTAAGTAGTTAAAAACAGTCAAACTCTGTTTAAAGAACAGCTACTTTAAAGGCAATTGAATTAAATAAGCAGTAAGGGAAAGCAAAGAGCTGGTCAAACTTTGGCCACACTAAGGGCCAGTGTATTAGATAAGTAGTGAAAAACTCAAAAACTTACAGCACCTGGTATTCCTAGGCAGTCTCCCATCCAAGTACTAACTAGGCCCAACTCTGCTTAGCTTCTGAGATCAGAGATCAGGCGTGAACAGGGTGGTATGGCCGTGTAAGCTAAAGCTGCTGCAAAAGCCCCTATTTTAAGGTGAGGCACACTTAAGTGCCATTATACTAGATAAGTAATGAATGAAATACAAAAAAATACTTCAAAATGAGCTACATTAAAGATAAGAGCATTAGTTAAGTAGTTAAAAACAGTCAAACTCTGTTTAAAGAACAGCTACTTTAAAGGCAATTGAATTAAATAAGCAGTAAGGGAAAGCAAAGAGCTGGTCAAACTTTGGACCACACTAAGGGCCAGTGTATTAGATAAGTAGTGAAAAACTCAAAAACTTACAGCACCTGGTATTCCTAGGCAGTCTCCCATCCAAGTACTAACTAGGCCCAACTCTGCTTAGCTTCTGAGATCAGACGAGATCAGGCGTGAAACAGGGGTATGGCCGTAAGCTAAAGCTGCTGCAAAAAGCCCCCTATTTTAAGGTGAGGCACACTAAGTGCCATTATACTAGATAAGTAATGAATGAAATACAAAAAAATACTTCAAAATGAGCTACATTAAAGATAAGAGCATTAGTTAAGTAGTTAAAAACAGTCAAACTCTGTTTAAAGAACAGCTACTTTAAAGGCAATTGAATTAAATAAGCAGTAAGGGAAAGCAAAGAGCTGGTCAAACTTTGGCCACACTAAGGGCCAGTGTATTAGATAAGTAGTGAAAAACTCAAAACTTACAGCACCTGGTATTCCTAGGCAGTCTCCCATCCAAGTACTAACTAGGCCCAACTCTGCTTAGCTTCTGAGATCAGACGAGATCAGGCGTGAACAGGGTGGTATGGCCTGTAAGCTAAAGCTGCTGCAAAAGCCCCCTATTTTAAGGTGAGGCACACTAAGTGCCATTATACTAGATAAGTAATGAATGAAATACAAAAAAATACTTCAAAAATGAGCTACATTAAAGATAAGAGCATTAGTTAAGTAGTTAAAAACAGTCAAACTCTGTTTAAAGAACAGCTACTTTAAAGGCAATTGAATTAAATAAGCAGTAAGGGAAAGCAAAGAGCTGGTCAAACTTTGGCCACACTAAGGGCCAGTGTATTAGATAAGTAGTGAAAAACTCAAAACTTACAGCACCTGGTATTCCTAGGCAGTCTCCCATCCAAGTACTAACTAGGCCCAACTCTGCTTAGCTTCTGAGATCAGACGAGATCAGGCGTGAACAGGGTGGTATGGCCGTAAGCTAAAGCTGCTGCAAAAAGCCCCCTATTTTAAGGTGAGGCACACTAAGTGCCATTATACTAGATAAGTAATGAATGAAATACAAAAAATACTTCAAAATGAGCTACATTAAAGATAAGAGCATTAGTTAAGTAGTTAAAAACAGTCAAACTCTGTTTAAAGAACAGCTACTTTAAAGGCAATTGAATTAAATAAGCAGTAAGGGAAAGCAAAGAGCTGGTCAAACTTTGGCCACACTAAGGGCCAGTGTATTAGATAAGTAGTGAAAAACTCAAAAGCTTACAGCACCTGGTATTCCTAGGCAGTCTCCCATCCAAGTACTAACTAGGCCCAACTCTGCTTAGCTTCTGAGATCAGACGAGATCAGGCGTGAACAGGGTGGTATGGCCGTAAGCCTAAAGCTGCAAAAAGCCCCTATTTTAAGGTGAGGCACACTAAGTGCCATTATACTAGATAAGTAATGAATGAAATACAAAAAAATACTTCAAAATGAGCTACATTAAAGATAAGAGCATTAGTTAAGTAGTTAAAAACAGTCAAACTCTGTTTAAAGAACAGCTACTTTAAAGGCAATTGAATTAAATAAGCAGTAAGGGAAAGCAAAGAGCTGGTCAAACTTTGGCCACACTAAGGGCCAGTGTATTAGATAAGTAGTGAAAAACTCAAAAACTTACAGCACCTGGTATTCCTAGGCAGTCTCCCATCCAAGTACTAACCAGGCCCAACTCTGCTTAGCTTCTGAGATCAGAGATCAGGCGTGAACAGGGTGGTATGGCCGTAAGCTTAAAGCTGCTGCAAAAAGCCCCTATTTTAAGGTGAGGCACACTAAGTGCCATTATACTAGATAAGTAATGAATGAAATACAAAAAAAAAAATACTTCAAAATGAGCTACATTAAAGATAAGAGCATTAGTTAAGTAGTTAAAAACAGTCAAACTCTGTTTAAAGAACAGCTACTTTAAAGGCAATTGAATTAAATAAGCAGTAAGGGAAAGCAAAGAGCTGGTCAAACTTTTGACCACACTAAGGGCCAGTGTATTAGATAAGTAGTGAAAACTCAAAACTTACAGCACCTGGTATTCCTAGGCAGTCTCCCATCCAAGTACTAACTAGGCCCAACTCTGCTTAGCTTCTGAGATCAGACGAGATCAGGCGTGAACAGGGTGGTATGGCCGTAAGCGTAAGCTGCTGCAAAAAGCCCCCTATTTTAAGGTGAGGCACACTAAGTGCCATTATACTAGATAAGTATAATGAATGAATACAAAAAAATACTTCAAAATGAGCTACATTAAAGATAAGAGCATTAGTTAAGTAGTTAAAAACAGTCAAACTCTGTTTAAAGAACAGCTACTTTAAAGGCAATTGAATTAAATAAGCAGTAAGGGAAAGCAAAGAGCTGGTCAAACTTTGGCCACACTAAGGGCCAGTGTATTAGATAAGTAGTGAAAAACTCAAAAGCTTACAGCACCTGGTATTCCTAGGCAGTCTCCCATCCAAGTACTAACTAGGCCCAACTCTGCTTAGCTTCTGAGATCAGACGAGATCAGGCGTGAACAGGGTGGTATGGCCGTGTAAGCTAAAGCTGCTGCAAAAAGCCCCTATTTTAAGGTGAGGCACACTAAGTGCCATTATACTAGATAAGTAATGAATGAATGAAATACAAAAAAATACTTCAAAATGAGCTACATTAAAGATAAGAGCATTAGTTAAGTAGTTAAAAACAGTCAAACTCTGTTTAAAGAACAGCTACTTTAAAGGCAATTGAATTAAATAAGCAGTAAGGGAAAGCAAAGAGCTGGTCAAACTTTGACCACACTAAGGGCCAGTGTATTAGATAAGTAGTGAAAAACTCAAAAAACTTACAGCACCTGGTATTCCTAGGCAGTCTCCTATCCAAGTACTAACTAGGCCCAACTCTGCTTAGCTTCTGAGATCAGACGAGATCAGGCGTGAACAGGGTGGTATGGCCGTAAGCCAAAGCTGCTGCAAAAAGCCCCCTATTTTAAGGTGAGGCACACTAAGTGCCATTATACTAGATAAGTAATGAATGAAATACAAAAAAAAAAAAATACTTCAAAATGAGCTACATTAAAGATAAGAGCATTAGTTAAGTAGTTAAAAACAGTCAAACTCTGTTTAAAGAACAGCTACTTTAAAGGCAATTGAATTAAATAAGCAGTAAGGGAAAGCAAAGAGCTGGTCAAACTTTGGCCACACTAAGGGCCAGTGTATTAGATAAGTAGTGAAAAACTCAAAACTTACAGCACCTGGTGGCATTCCTAGGCAGTCTCCCATCCAAGTACTAACTAGGCCCAACTCTGCTTAGCTTCTGAGATCAGACGAGATCAGGCGTGAACAGGGTGGTATGGCCGTAAGCTAAAGCTGCTGCAAAAAGCCCCTATTTTAAGGTGAGGCACACTAAGTGCCATTATACTAGATAAGTAATGAATGAAATACAAAAAAAAACTTCAAAATGAGCTACATTAAAGATAAGAGCATTAGTTAAGTAGTTAAAAACAGTCAAACTCTGTTTAAAGAACAGCTACTTTAAAGGCAATTGAATTAAATAAGCAGTAAGGGAAAGCAAAGAGCTGGTCAAACTTTGGCCACACTAAGGGCCAGTGTATTAGATAAGTAGTGAAAAACTCAAAAACTTACAGCACCTGGTATTCCTAGGCAGTCTCCCATCCAAGTACTAACTAGGCCCAACTCTGCTTAGCTTCTGAGATCAGACGAGATCAGGCGTGAACAGGGTGGTATGGCCGTGAAGCGAAAAGCTGCTGCAAAAAGCCCCCTATTTTAAGGTGAGGCACACTAAGTGCCATTATACTAGATAAGTAATGAATGAAATACAAAAAAATACTTCAAAATGAGCTACATTAAAGATATGAGCATTAGTTAATTAGTTAAAACAGTCAAACTCTTTAAAGAACAGCTACTTTAAAGGCAATTGAATTAAATAAGCAGTAAGGGAAAGCAAAGAGCTTTTCAAACTTTGACCACACTAAGGGCCAGTGTATTAGATAAGTAGTGAAAAACTCAAAAACTTACAGCACCTGGTATTCCTAGGCAGTCTCCCATCCAAGTACTAACTAGGCCCAACTCTGCTTAGCTTCTGAGATCAGACGAGATCAGGCGTGGTACAGGGTGGTATGGCCGTGCTAAAGCTGCTGCAAAAAGCCCCCTATTTTAAGGTGAGGCACACTAAGTGCCATTATACTAGATAAGTAATGAATGAAATTCAAAAAAAAAAATACTTCAAAATGAGCTACATTAAAGATAAGAGCATTAGTTAAGTAGTTAAAAACAGTCAAACTCTGTTTAAAGAACAGCTACTTTAAAGGCAATTGAATTAAATAAGCAGTAAGGGAAAGCAAAGAGCTGGTCAAACTTTGGCCACACTAAGGGCCAGTGTATTAGATAAGTAGTGAAAACTCAAAAACTTACAGCACCTGGTATTCCTAGGCAGTCTCCCATCCAAGTACTAACTAGGCCCAACTCTGCTTAGCTTCTGAGATCAGACGAGATCAGGCGTGAACAGGGTGGTATGGCCGTAAGCTAAAAGCTGCTGCAAAAGCCCCTATTTTAAGGTGAGGCACACTAAGTGCCATTATACTAGATAAGTAATGAATGAAATACAAAAAAATACTTCAAAATGAGCTACATTAAAGATAAGAGCATTAGTTAAGTAGTTAAAAACAGTCAAACTCTGTTTAAAGAACAGCTACTTTAAAGGCAATTGAATTAAATAAGCAGTAAGGGAAAGCAAAGAGCTGGTCAAACTTTGGCCACACTAAGGGCCAGTGTATTAGATAAGTAGTGAAAAACTCAAAAACTTACAGCACCTGGTATTCCTAGGCAGTCTCCCATCCAAGTACTAACTAGGCCCAACTCTGCTTAGCTTCTGAGATCAGACGAGATCAGGCGTGAACAGGGTGGTATGGCCGTAAGCGAAAGCTGCTGCAAAAAGCCCCTATTTTAAGGTGAGGCACACTAAGTGCCATTATACTAGATAAGTAATGAATGAAATACAAAAAAATACTTCTTCAAAATGAGCTACATTAAAGATAAGAGCATTAGTTAAGTAGTTAAAAACAGTCAAACTCTGTTTAAAGAACAGCTACTTTAAAGGCAATTGAATTAAATAAGCAGTAAGGGAAAGCAAAGAGCTGGTCAAACTTTGGCCACACTAAGGGCCAGTGTATTAGATAAGTAGTGAAAAACTCAAAACTTACAGCACCTGGTATTCCTAGGCAGTCTCCCATCCAAGTACTAACTAGGCCCAACTCTGCTTAGCTTCTGAGATCAGACGAGATCAGGCGTGAACAGGGTGGTATGGCCGTAAGCCAAAGCTGCTGCAAAAAGCCCCTATTTTAAGGTGAGGCACACTAAGTGCCATTATACTAGATAAGTAATGAATGAAATACAAAAAAAAAAAATACTTCAAAATGAGCTACATTAAAGATAAGAGCATTAGTTAAGTAGTTAAAAACAGTCAAACTCTGTTTAAAGAACAGCTACTTTAAAGGCAATTGAATTAAATAAGCAGTAAGGGAAAGCAAAGAGCTGGTCAAACTTTGACCACACTAAGGGCCAGTGTATTAGATAAGTAGTGAAAAACTCAAAACTTACAGCACCTGGTATTCCTAGGCAGTCTCCCATCCAAGTACTAATTAGGCCCAACTCTGCTTAGCTTCTGAGATCAGACGAGATCAGGCGTGAACAGGGTGGTATGGCCGTAAGCTAAAGCTGCTGCAAAAAGCCCCTATTTTAAGGTGAGGCACACTAAGTGCCATTATACTAGATAAGTAATGAATGAAATACAAAAAAATACTTCAAAATGAGCTACATTAAAGATAAGAGCATTAGTTAAGTAGTTAAAAACAGTCAAACTCTGTTTAAAGAACAGCTACTTTAAAGGCAATTGAATTAAATAAGCAGTAAGGGAAAGCAAAGAGCTGGTCAAACTTTGACCACACTATGGGCCAGTGTATTAGATAAGTAGTGAAAAATCTCAAAAACTTACAGCACCTGGTATTCCTAGGCAGTCTCCCATCCAAGTACTAACTAGGCCCAACTCTGCTTAGCTTCTGAGATCAGACGAGATCAGGCGTGAACAGGGTGGTATGGCCGTAAGCTAAAGCTGCTGCAAAAAGCCCCCTATTTTAAGGTGAGGCACACTAAGTGCCATTATACTAGATAAGTAATGAATGAAATACAAAAAAAAAACTTTCAAAATGAGCTACATTAAAGATAAGAGCATTAGTTAAGTAGTTAAAAACAGTCAAACTCTGTTTAAAGAACAGCTACTTTAAAGGCAATTGAATTAAATAAGCAGTAAGGGAAAGCAAAGAGCTGGTCAAACTTTGACCACACTAAGGGCCAGTGTATTAGATAAGTAGTGAAAAACTCAAAACTTACAGCACCTGGTATTCCTAGGCAGTCTCCCATCCAAGTACTAACTAGGCCCAACTCTGCTTAGCTTCTGAGATCAGACGAGATCAGGCGTGAACAGGGTGGTATGGCCGTAAGCCAAAAGCTGCTGCAAAAAGCCCCCTATTTTAAGGTGAGGCACACTAAGTGCCATTATACTAGATAAGTAATGAATGAAATACAAAAAAATACTTCAAAATGAGCTACATTAAAGATAAGAGCATTAGTTAAGTAGTTAAAAACAGTCAAACTCTGTTTAAAGAACAGCTACTTTAAAGGCAATTGAATTAAATAAGCAGTAAGGGAAAGCAAAGAGCTGGTCAAACTTTGGCCACACTAAGGGCCAGTGTATTAGATAAGTAGTGAAAAACTCAAAACTTACAGCACCTGGTATTCCTAGGCAGTCTCCCATCCAAGTACTAACTAGGCCCAACTCTGCTTAGCTTCTGAGATCAGACGAAGATCAGGCGTGAACAGGGTGGTATGGTCAGTAGCTTCAAAGCTGCTGCAAAAAGCCCCCTATTTTAAGGTGAGGCACACTCAAGTGCCATTATACTAGATAAGTAATGAATGAAATACAAAAAAAAATACTTCAAAATGAGCTACATTAAAGATAAGAGCATTAGTTAAGTAGTTAAAAACAGTCAAACTCTGTTTAAAGAACAGCTACTTTAAAGGCAATTGAATTAAATAAGCAGTAAGGGAAAGCAAAGAGCTGGTCAAACTTTGACCACACTAAGGGCCAGTGTATTAGATAAGTAGTGAAAAACTCAAAACTTACAGCACCTGGTATTCCTAGGCAGTCTCCCATCCAAGTACTAACTAGGCCCAACTCTGCTTAGCTTCTGAGATCAGACGAGATCAGGCGTGAACAGGGTGGCATTGCCTTAGGCGAAAAAGCTGCTGCAAAAAGCCCTTATTTGCTGGGTGAGGCACACTCAAGTGCCGTTATACTTCAGATAAGCAATGAATGAAATACAAAAAAAAAAAAAAATACTTCCAAAATGAGCTACATTAAAGATAAGAGCATTAGTTAAGTAGAAGTTAAAACAGTCAAACTCTGCTTCTGTTGTAAACAGCTACTTCTTTGTAAAGGCAATTGAATTCAAATAAGCAGTAAGGGAGCAAAGAGCTGGTCAAACTTTGACCACACTAAGGGCCAGTGTATTAGATAAGTAGTGAAAAATCAAAACTTACAGCACCTGTAGAGTATTCCTAAAGGTCTCCCATCCAGTACTAACTACGCCCAACTCTGCTTAGCTTCTGAGATCAGACGAGATCAGGGCGTGAACAGAGGGTGGTATGGCCGTAAGCGTAAAGCTGCCGCAAAAACCCCCTATTTTAAGGTGAGGCACACTAAGTGCCATTATACTAGATAATGTCAATGAATGAAATACAAAAAAATACTTCCAAAAATGAGCTACATTGAAAGATAAGAAAGAGCATTAGTTGGGCAGTTAAAAACAGTCAAACTCTGTTTAAAGTACAGCTACTTTTAAAGGCAATTGAATTAAATACAGGGTGGGAAAGCAAAGAGCTGGTCAAACTTCTTGGCCACACCAAGGGCCGTTGTATTAGATAAGAAGTGAAAAAACTCAAAAATTTTTCAGCACCTGGTATTCCTAGGCAGTCTCCCATCAAGTACTAACCAGGCCCAACTCTGCTTAGCTTCTGAGATCAGACAAGATCAGGCGGCATTGAACGGAATTGGCGTGGCCGTCAACTAAGCTGCTGCAAAGCCCCCTATTTTTAGATTGAGGCACACCAAGTGCCATTATACTAGATGCTAAAGTAATGAATTAAATAAAAAAAAAAAAAATAACTTCAAAATGAGGCTACATTAAAGTTATGAGCATTAGTTAAGTGAGTTA
>NW_025048568.1:0-75849 GCF_018831695.1 Puntigrus tetrazona
AGGCACACTAAGTGCCATTATACTAGATAAGTAATGAATGAAATACAAAAAAATACTTCAAAATGAGCTACATTAAAGATAAGAGCATTAGTTAAGTATTAAAAACAGTCAAACTCTGTTTAAAGAACAGCTACTTTAAAGGCAATTGAATTAAATAAGCAGTAAGGGAAAGCAAAGAGCTGGTCAAACTTTGGCCACACTAAGGGCCAGTGTATTAGATAAGTAGTGAAAAACTCAAAAACTTACAGCACCTGGTATTCCTAGGCAGTCTCCCATCCAAGTACTAACTAGGCCCAACTCTGTAGCTTCTGAGATCAGGCGAGATCAGGCGTGAACAGGTGGTATGGCCGTAGCGAAAGCTGCTGCAAAAAGCCCCTATTTTAAGGTGAGGCACACTAAGTGCCATTATACTAGATAAGTAATGAATGAAATACAAAAAATACTTCAAAATGAGCTACATTAAAGATAGAGCATTAGTTAAGTAGTTAAAAACAGTCAAACTCTGTTTAAAGAACAGCTACTTTAAAGGCAATTGAATTAAATAAGCAGTAAGGGAAAGCAAAGAGCTGGTCAAACTTTGGCCACACTAAGGGCCAGTGTATTAGATAAGTAGTGAAAAAAACTCAAAAACTTACAGCACCTGGTATTCCTAGGCAGTCTCCCATCCAAGTACTAACTAGGCCCAACTCTGTAGCTTCTGAGATCAGGCGAGATCAGGCGTGAACAGGGTGGTATGGCCGTGTGCGAAAGCTGCTGCAAAAAGCCCCTATTTTAAGGTGAGGCACACTAAGTGCCATTATACTAGATAAGTAATGAATGAAATACAAAAAAATACTTCAAAATGAGCTACATTAAAGATAAGAGCATTAGTTAAGTAGTTAAAAACAGTCAAACTCTGTTTAAAGAACAGCTACTTTAAAGGCAATTGAATTAAATAAGCAGTAAGGAAAGCAAAGAGCTGGTCAAACTTTGGCCACACTAGGGCCAGTGTATTAGATAAGTAGTGAAAAAACTCAAAACTTACAGCACCTGGTATTCCTAGGCAGTCTCCCATCCAAGTACTAACTAGGCCCAACTCTGCTTAGCTTCTGAGATCAGGCGAGATCAGGCGTGAACAGGGTGGTATGGCCGTGAAAGAAAGCTGCTGCAAAAGCCCCTATTTTAAGGTGAGGCACACTAAGTGCCATTATACTAGATAAGTAATGAATGAAATACAAAAAAATACTTCAAAATGAGCTACATTAAAGATAAGAGCATTAGTTAAGTAGTTAAAAACAGTCAAACTCTGTTTAAAGAACAGCTACTTTAAAGGCAATTGAATTAAATAAGCAGTAAGGAAAGCAAAGAGCTGGTCAAACTTTGGCCACACTAAGGGCCAGTGTATTAGATAAGTAGTGAAAAACTCAAAACTTACAGCACCTGGTATTCCTAGGCAGTCTCCCATCCAAGTACTAACTAGGCCCAACTCTGTAGCTTCTGAGATCAGGCGAGATCAGGCGTGAACAGGTGGGATGGCCGTAAGCGAAAGCTGCTGCAAAAAGCCCCTATTTTAAGGTGAGGCACACTAAGTGCCATTATACTAGATAAGTAATGAATGAAATACAAAAAATACTTCAAAATGAGCTACATTAAAGATAAGAGCATTAGTTAAGTAGTTAAAAACAGTCAAACTCTGTTTAAAGAACAGCTACTTTAAAGGCAATTGAATTAAATAAGCAGTAAGGAAAAGCAAGAGAGCTGGTCAAACTTTGGCCACTAAGGGCCAGTGTATTAGATAAGTAGTGAAAAAACTCAAAAACTTACAGCACCTGGTATTCCTAGGCAGTCTCCCATCCAAGTACTAACTAGGCCCAACTCTGCTTAGCTTCTGAGATCAGGCGAGATCAGGCGTGAACAGGGTGGGATGGCCGTAAGCGAAAGCTGCTGCAAAAGCCCCTATTTTAAGGTGAGGCACACTAAGTGCCATTATACTAGATAAGTAATGAATGAAATACAAAAAAATACTTCAAAATGAGCTACATTAAAGATAAGAGGCATTAGTTAAGTAGTTAAAAACAGTCAAACTCTGTTTAAAGAACAGCTACTTTAAAGGCAATTGAATTAAATAAGCAGTAAGGGAAAGCAAAGAGCTGGTCAAACTTTGGCCACACTAAGGGCCAGTGTATTAGATAAGTAGTGAAAAAACTCAAAACTTACAGCACCTGGTATTCCTAGGCAGTCTCCCATCCAAGTACTAACTAGGCCCAACTCTGCTTAGCTTCTGAGATCAGGCGAGATCAGGCGTGAACAGGGTGGTATGGCGTGTAGCGAAAGCTGCTGCAAAAAGCCCCTATTTTAAGGTGAGGCACACTAAGTGCCATTATACTAGATAAGTAATGAATGAAATACAAAAAAATACTTCAAAATGAGCTACATTAAAGATAAGAGCATTAGTTAAGTAGTTAAAAACAGTCAAACTCTGTTTAAAGAACAGCTACTTTAAAGGCAATTGAATTAAATAAGCAGTAAGGGAAGCAAAGAGCTGGTCAAACTTTGGCCACACTAAGGGCCAGTGTATTAGATAAGTAGTGAAAAAACTCAAAACTTACAGCACCTGGTATTCCTAGGCAGTCTCCCATCCAAGTACTAACTAGGCCCAACTCTGTAGCTTCTGAGATCAGGCGAGATCAGGCGTGAACAGGGTGGTATGGCCGTGTGAAAGCTGCTGCAAAAGCCCCTATTTTAAGGTGAGGCACACTAAGTGCCATTATACTAGATAAGTAATGAATGAAATACAAAAAAATACTTCAAAATGAGCTACATTAAAGATAAGAGCATTAGTTAAGTAGTTAAAAACAGTCAAACTCTGTTTAAAGAACAGCTACTTTAAAGGCAATTGAATTAAATAAGCAGTAAAGGAAAGCAAAGAGCTGGTCAAACTTTGGCCACACTAAGGGCCAGTGTATTAGATAAGTAGTGAAAAAACTCAAAAACTTACAGCACCTGGTATTCCTAGGCAGTCTCCCATCCAAGTACTAACTAGGCCCAACTCTGTAGCTTCTGAGATCAGGCGAGATCAGGCGTGAACAGGGTGGTATGGCCGTGAAAGCTGCTGCAAAAAGCCCCTATTTTAAGGTGAGGCACACTAAGTGCCATTATACTAGATAAGTAATGAATGAAATACAAAAAATACTTCAAAATGAGCTACATTAAAGATAAGAGCATTAGTTAAGTAGTTAAAAACAGTCAAACTCTGTTTAAAGAACAGCTACTTTAAAGGCAATTGAATTAAATAAGCAGTAAGGAAAGCAAAGAGCTGGTCAAACTTTGGCCACACTAAGGGCCAGTGTATTAGATAAGTAGTGAAAAAACTCAAAAACTTACAGCACCTGGTATTCCTAGGCAGTCTCCCATCCAAGTACTAACTAGGCCCAACTCTGCTTAGCTTCTGAGATCAGGCGAGATCAGGCGTGAACAGGGTGGTATGGCCGTGTGAAAGCTGCTGCAAAAAGCCCCTATTTTAAGGTGAGGCACACTAAGTGCCATTATACTAGATAAGTAATGAATGAAATACAAAAAATACTTCAAAATGAGCTACATTAAAGATAAGAGCATTAGTTAAGTAGTTAAAAACAGTCAAACTCTGTTTAAAGAACAGCTACTTTAAAGGCAATTGAATTAAATAAGCAGTAAGAGGAAAGCAAAGAGCTGGTCAAACTTTGGCCACACTAAGGGCCAGTGTATTAGATAAGTAGTGAAAAAACTCAAAACTTACAGCACCTGGTATTCCTAGGCAGTCTCCCATCCAAGTACTAACTAGGCCCAACTCTGCTTAGCTTCTGAGATCAGGCGAGATCAGGCGTGAACAGGGTGGTATGGCCGTAGCGAAAGCTGCTGCAAAAAGCCCCTATTTTAAGGTGAGGCACACTAAGTGCCATTATACTAGATAAGTAATGAATGAAATACAAAAAAATACTTCAAAATGAGCTACATTAAAGATAAGCATTAGTTAAGTAGTTAAAAACAGTCAAACTCTGTTTAAAGAACAGCTACTTTAAAGGCAATTGAATTAAATAAGCAGTAAGGAAAGCAAAGAGCTGGTCAAACTTTGGCCACACTAAAGGCCAGTGTATTAGATAAGTAGTGAAAAAACTCAAAACTTACAGCACCTGGTATTCCTAGGCAGTCTCCCATCCAAGTACTAACTAGGCCCAACTCTGTAGCTTCTGAGATCAGGCGAGATCAGGCGTGAACAGGGTGGTATGGCCGTGCGAAAGCTGCTGCAAAAAGCCCCTATTTTAAGGTGAGGCACACTAAGTGCCATTATACTAGATAAGTAATGAATGAAATACAAAAAAATACTTCAAAATGAGCTACATTAAAGATAAGAGCATTAGTTAAGTAGTTAAAAACAGTCAAACTCTGTTTAAAGAACAGCTACTTTAAAGGCAATTGAATTAAATAAGCAGTAAGGGAAAGCAAAGAGCTGGTCAAACTTTGGCCACACTAAGGGCCAGTGTATTAGATAAGTAGTGAAAAAACTCAAAAACTTACAGCACCTGGTATTCCTAGGCAGTCTCCCATCCAAGTACTAACTAGGCCCAACTCTGTAGCTTCTGAGATCAGGCGAGATCAGGCGTGAACAGGGTGGTATGGCCGTAAGCGAAAGCTGCTGCAAAAGCCCCTATTTTAAGGTGAGGCACACTAAGTGCCATTATACTAGATAAGTAATGAATGAAATACAAAAAAATACTTCAAAATGAGCTACATTAAAGATAAGAGCATTAGTTAAGTAGTTAAAAACAGTCAAACTCTGTTTAAAGAACAGCTACTTTAAAGGCAATTGAATTAAATAAGCAGTAAGGAAAGAAAGCAAAAGCTGGTCAAACTTTGGCCACACTAAGGGCCAGTGTATTAGATAAGTAGTGAAAAAACTCAAAACTTACAGCACCTGGTATTCCTAGGCAGTCTCCCATCCAAGTACTAACTAGGCCCAACTCTGCTTAGCTTCTGAGATCAGGCGAGATCAGGCGTGAACAGGGTGGTATGGCCGTAAGCGAAAGCTGCTGCAAAAAGCCCCTATTTTAAGGTGAGGCACACTAAGTGCCATTATACTAGATAAGTAATGAATGAAATACAAAAAATACTTCAAAATGAGCTACATTAAAGATAAGAGCATTAGTTAAGTAGTTAAAAACAGTCAAACTCTGTTTAAAGAACAGCTACTTTAAAGGCAATTGAATTAAATAAGCAGTAAGGGAAAGCAAAGAGCTGGTCAAACTTTGGCCACACTAAGGGCCAGTGTATTAGATAAGTAGTGAAAAAACTCAAAAACTTACAGCACCTGGTATTCCTAGGCAGTCTCCCATCCAAGTACTAACTAGGCCCAACTCTGCTTAGCTTCTGAGATCAGGCGAGATCAGGCGTGAACAGGGTGGTATGGCCGTAAGTGAAAGCTGCTGCAAAAGCCCCTATTTTAAGGTGAGGCACACTAAGTGCCATTATACTAGATAAGTAATGAATGAAATACAAAAAATACTTCAAAATGAGCTACATTAAAGATAAGAGCATTAGTTAAGTAGTTAAAAACAGTCAAACTCTGTTTAAAGAACAGCTACTTTAAAGGCAATTGAATTAAATAAGCAGTAAGGAAAGCAAAGAGCTGGTCAAACTTTGGCCACACTAAGGGCCAGTGTATTAGATAAGTAGTGAAAAAACTCAAAACTTACAGCACCTGGTATTCCTAGGCAGTCTCCCATCCAAGTACTAACTAGGCCCAACTCTGTAGCTGAGATCAGGCGAGATCAGGCGTGAACAGGGTGGTATATGGCGTGTGAAAGCTGCTGCAAAAAGCCCCTATTTTTAAGGTGAGGCACACTAAGTGCCATTATACTAGATAAGTAATGAATGAAATACAAAAAATACTTCAAAATGAGCTACATTAAAGATAAGAGCATTAGTTAAGTAGTTAAAAACAGTCAAACTCTGTTTAAAGAACAGCTACTTTAAAGGCAATTGAATTAAATAAGCAGTAAGGAAAGCAAAGAGCTGGTCAAACTTTGGCCACACTAAGGGCCAGTGTATTAGATAAGTAGTGAAAAAACTCAAAAACTTACAGCACCTGGTATTCCTAGGCAGTCTCCCATCCAAGTACTAACTAGGCCCAACTCTGCTTAGCTTCTGAGATCAGGCGAGATCAGGCGTGAACAGGGTGGTATGGCCGTGTGAAAGCTGCTGCAAAAGCCCCTATTTTAAGGTGAGGCACACTAAGTGCCATTATACTAGATAAGTAATGAATGAAATACAAAAAAATACTTCAAAATGAGCTACATTAAAGATAAGAGCATTAGTTAAGTAGTTAAAAACAGTCAAACTCTGTTTAAAGAACAGCTACTTTAAAGGCAATTGAATTAAATAAGCAGTAAGGGAAAGCAAAGAGCTGGTCAAACTTTGGCCACACTAAGGGCCAGTGTATTAGATAAGTAGTGAAAAAACTCAAAACTTACAGCACCTGGTATTCCTAGGCAGTCTCCCATCCAAGTACTAACTAGGCCCAACTCTGTAGCTTCTGAGATCAGGCGAGATCAGGCGTGAACAGGGTGGTATGGCCGTGCGAAAGCTGCTGCAAAAGCCCCTATTTTTAAGGTGAGGCACACTAAGTGCCATTATACTAGATAAGTAATGAATGAAATACAAAAAAATACTTCAAAATGAGCTACATTAAAGATAAGAGCATTAGTTAAGTAGTTAAAAACAGTCAAACTCTGTTTAAAGAACAGCTACTTTAAAGGCAATTGAATTAAATAAGCAGTAAGGAAAGCAAAGAGCTGGTCAAACTTTGGCCACACTAAGGGCCAGTGTATTAGATAAGTAGTGAAAAAACTCAAAACTTACAGCACCTGGTATTCCTAGGCAGTCTCCCATCCAAGTACTAACTAGGCCCAACTCTGTAGCTTCTGAGATCAGGCGAGATCAGGCTGTGAACAGGGTGGTATGGCCGTAAGCGAAAGCTGCTGCAAAAAGCCCCTATTTTAAGGTGAGGCACACTACTAAGTGCCATTATACTAGATAAGTAATGAATGAAATACAAAAAATACTTCAAAATGAGCTACATTAAAGATAAGAGCATTAGTTAAGTAGTTAAAAACAGTCAAACTCTGTTTAAAGAACAGCTACTTTAAAGGCAATTGAATTAAATAAGCAGTAAGGAAAGCAAAGAGCTGGTCAAACTTTGGCCACACTAAGGGCCAGTGTATTAGATAAGTAGTGAAAAAACTCAAAACTTACAGCACCTGGTATTCCTAGGCAGTCTCCCATCCAAGTACTAACTAGGCCCAACTCTGCTTAGCTTCTGAGATCAGGCGAGATCAGGCGTGAACAGGGTGGTATGGCCGTAAGCGAAAGCTGCTGCAAAAAGCCCCTATTTTAAGGTGAGGCACACTAAGTGCCATTATACTAGATAAGTAATGAATGAAATACAAAAAAATACTTCAAAATGAGCTACATTAAAGATAAGAGCATTAGTTAAGTAGTTAAAAACAGTCAAACTCTGTTTAAGAACAGCTACTTTAAAGGCAATTGAATTAAATAAGCAGTAAGGGAAAGCAAAAAGAGCTGGTCAAACTTTGGCCACACTAAGGGCCAGTGTATTAGATAAGTAGTGAAAAAAACTCAAAACTTACAGCACCTGGTATTCCTAGGCAGTCTCCCATCCAAGTACTAACTAGGCCCAACTCTGCTTAGCTTCTGAGATCAGGCGAGATCAGGCGTGAACACAGGGTGGTATGGCCGTGTGAAAGCTGCTGCAAAAGCCCCTATTTTAAGGTGAGGCACACTAAGTGCCATTATACTAGATAAGTAATGAATGAAATACAAAAAAATACTTCAAAATGAGCTACATTAAAGATAAGAGCATTAGTTAAGTAGTTAAAAACAGTCAAACTCTGTTTTAAAGAACAGCTACTTTAAAGGCAATTGAATTAAATAAGCAGTAAGGAAAGCAAAGAGCTGGGTCAAACTTTGGCCACACTAAGGGCCAGTGTATTAGATAAGTAGTGAAAAAACTCAAAACTTACAGCACCTGGTATTCCTAGGCAGTCTCCCATCCAAGTACTAACTAGGCCCAACTCTGTAGCTTCTGAGATCAGGCGAGATCAGGCGTGAACAGGGTGGTATGGCCGTAAGCAGAAAGCTGCTGCAAAAAGCCCCTATTTTAAGGTGAGGCACACTAAGTGCCATTATACTAGATAAGTAATGAATGAAATACAAAAAATACTTCAAATGAGCTACATTAAAGATAAGAGCATTAGTTAAGTAGTTAAAAACAGTCAAACTCTGTTTAAAGAACAGCTACTTTAAAGGCAATTGAATTAAATAAGCAGTAAGGAAAGCAAAAAGCTGGTCAAACTTTGGCCACACTAAAGGGCCAGTGTATTAGATAAGTAGTGAAAAACTCAAAACTTACAGCACCTGGTATTCCTAGGCAGTCTCCCATCCAAGTACTAACTAGGCCCAACTCTGTAGCTTCTGAGATCAGGCGAGATCAGGCGTGAACAGGGTGGTATGGCCGTAAGCGAAAGCTGCTGCAAAAGCCCCTATTTAAGGTGAGGCACACTAAGTGCCATTATACTAGATAAGTAATGAATGAAATACAAAAAAATACTTCAAAATGAGCTACATTAAAGATAAGAGCATTAGTTAAGTAGTTAAAAACAGTCAAACTCTGTTTAAAGAACAGCTACTTTAAAGGCAATTGAATTAAATAAGCAGTAAGGAAAGCAAAGAGCTGGTCAAACTTTGGCCACACTAAGGGCCAGTGTATTAGATAAGTAGTGAAAAAACTCAAAAACTTACAGCACCTGGTATTCCTAGGCAGTCTCCCATCCAAGTACTAACTAGGCCCAACTCTGTAGCTTCTGAGATCAGGCGAGATCAGGCGTGAACAGGGTGTGGTATGGCCGTGTGAAAGCTGCTGCAAAAAGCCCCTATTTTAAGGTGAGGCACACTAAGTGCCATTATACTAGATAAGTAATGAATGAAATACAAAAAAAATACTTCAAAATGAGCTACATTAAAGATAAGAGCATTAGTTAAGTAGTTAAAAACAGTCAAACTCTGTTTAAAGAACAGCTACTTTAAAGGCAATTGAATTAAATAAGCAGTAAAGGGAAAGCAAAGAGCTGGTCAAACTTTGGCCACACTAAGGGCCAGTGTATTAGATAAGTAGTGAAAAAACTCAAAAACTTACAGCACCTGGTATTCCTAGGCAGTCTCCCATCCAAGTACTAACTAGGCCCAACTCTGTAGCTTCTGAGATCAGGCGAGATCAGGCGTGAACAGGGTGGTATGGCCGTAAGCGAAAGCTGCTGCAAAAAGTCCCCTATTTTAAGGTGAGGCACACTAAGTGCCATTATACTAGATAAGTAATGAATGAAATACAAAAAAATACTTCAAAATGAGCTACATTAAAGATAAGAGCATTAGTTAAGTAGTTAAAAACAGTCAAACTCTGTTTAAAGAACAGCTACTTTAAAGGCAATTGAATTAAATAAGCAGTAAGGAAAGCAAAGAGCTGGTCAAACTTTGCCCACACTAAGGGCCAGTGTGTATTAGATAAGTAGTGAAAAAACTCAAAACTTACAGCACCTGGTATTCCTAGGCAGTCTCCCATCCAAGTACTAACTAGGCCCAACTCTGCTTAGCTTCTGAGATCAGGCGAGATCAGGCGTGAACAGGGTGGTATGGCCGTAAGCGAAAGCTGCTGCAAAAAGCCCCTATTTTAAGGTGAGGCACACTAAGTGCCATTATACTAGATAAGTAATGAATGAAATACAAAAAAATACTTCAAAATGAGCTACATTAAAGATAAGAGCATTAGTTAAGTAGTTAAAAACAGTCAAACTCTGTTTAAAGAACAGCTACTTTAAAGGCAATTGAATTAAATAAGCAGTAAGGAAAGCAAAGAGCTGGTCAAACTTTGGCCACACTAAGGGCCAGTGTATTAGATAAGTAGTGAAAAAACTCAAAAACTTACAGCACCTGGTATTCCTAGGCAGTCTCCCATCCAAGTACTAACTAGGCCCAACTCTGCTTAGCTTCTGAGATCAGGCGAGATCAGGCGTGAACAGGGTGGTATGGCCGTAAGCGAAAGCTGCTGCAAAAGCCCCTATTTTAAGGTGAGGCACACTAAGTGCCATTATACTAGATAAGTAATGAATGAAATACAAAAAAATACTTCAAAATGAGCTACATTAAAGATAAGAGCATTAGTTAAGTAGTTAAAAACAGTCAAACTCTGTTTAAAGAACAGCTACTTTAAAGGCAATTGAATTAAATAAGCAGTAAGGAAAGCAAAGAGCTGGTCAAACTTTGGCCACACTAAGGGCCAGTGTATTAGATAAGTAGTGAAAAAACTCAAAAACTTACAGCACCTGGTATTCCTAGGCAGTCTCCCATCCAAGTACTAACTAGGCCCAACTCTGTAGCTTCTGAGATCAGGCGAGATCAGGCGTGAACAGGGTGGTATGGCCGTGTGAAAGCTGCTGCAAAAGCCCCTATTTTAAGGTGAGGCACACTAAGTGCCATTATACTAGATAAGTAATGAATGAAATACAAAAAAATACTTCAAAATGAGCTACATTAAAGATAAGAGCATTAGTTAAGTAGTTAAAAACAGTCAAACTCTGTTTAAAGAACAGCTACTTTAAAGGCAATTGAATTAAATAAGCAGTAAGGGAAAGCAAAGAGCTGGTCAAACTTTGGCCACACTAGGGCCAGTGTATTAGATAAGTAGTGAAAAAACTCAAAAACTTACAGCACCTGGTATTCCTAGGCAGTCTCCCATCCAAGTACTAACTAGGCCCAACTCTGCTTAGCTTCTGAGATCAGGCGAGATCAGGCGTGAACAGGGTGGTATGGCCGTGCGAAAGCTGCTGCAAAAAGCCCCTATTTTAAGGTGAGGCACACTAAGTGCCATTATACTAGATAAGTAATGAATGAAATACAAAAAAATACTTCAAAATGAGCTACATTAAAGATAAGCAGCATTAGTTAAGTAGTTAAAAACAGTCAAACTCTGTTTAAAGAACAGCTACTTTAAAGGCAATTGAATTAAATAAGCAGTAAGGAAAGCAAAGAGCTGGTCAAACTTTGGCCACACACTAAGGGCCAGTGTATTAGATAAGTAGTGAAAAAACTCAAAACTTACAGCACCTGGTATTCCTAGGCAGTCTCCCATCCAGAAGTACTAACTAGGCCCAACTCTGTAGCTTCTGAGATCAGGCGAGATCAGGCGTGAACAGGGTGGTATGGCCGTAAGAAAGCTGCTGCAAAAAGCCCCTATTTTAAGGTGAGGCACACTAAGTGCCATTATACTAGATAAGTAATGAATGAAATACAAAAAAATACTTCAAAATGAGCTACATTAAAGATAAGAGCATTAGTTAAGTAGTTAAAAACAGTCAAACTCTGTTTAAAGAACAGCTACTTTAAAGGCAATTGAATTAAATAAGCAGTAAGGAAAGCAAAGAGCTGGTCAAACTTTGGCCACACTAAGGGCCAGTGTATTAGATAAGTAGTGAAAAAACTCAAAACTTACAGCACCTGGTATTCCTAGGCAGTCTCCCATCCAAGTACTAACTAGGCCCAACTCTGCTTAGCTTCTGAGATCAGGCGAGATCAGGCGTGAACAGGGTGGTATGGCCGTGCGAAAGCTGCTGCAAAAAGCCCCTATTTTAAGGTGAGGCACACTAAGTGCCATTATACTAGATAAGTAATGAATGAAATAAAAAAAATACTTCAAAATGAGCTACATTAAAGATAAGAGCATTAGTTAAGTAGTTAAAAACAGTCAAACTCTGTTTAAAGAACAGCTACTTTAAAGGCAATTGAATTAAATAAGCAGTAAAGGAAAGCAAAGAGCTGGTCAAACTTTGGCCACACTAAGGGCCAGTGTATTAGATAAGTAGTGAAAAAACTCAAAACTTACAGCACCTGGTATTCCTAGGCAGTCTCCCATCCAAGTACTAACTAGGCCCAACTCTGTAGCTTCTGAGATCAGGCGAGATCAGGCGTGAACAGGGTGGTATGGCCGTAAGTAAAAAGCTGCTGCAAAAAGCCCCTATTTTAAGGTGAGGCACACTAAGTGCCATTATACTAGATAAGTAATGAATGAAATACAAAAAATACTTCAAAATGAGCTACATTAAAGATAAGAGCATTAGTTAAGTAGTTAAAAACAGTCAAACTCTGTTTAAAGAACAGCTACTTTAAAGGCAATTGAATTAAATAAGCAGTAAGGGGAAAGCAAAGAGCTGGTCAAACTTTGGCCACACTAAGGGCCAGTGTATTAGATAAGTAGTGAAAAAACTCAAAACTTACAGCACCTGGTATTCCTAGGCAGTCTCCCATCCAAGTACTAACTAGGCCCAACTCTGTAGCTTCTGAGATCAGGCGAGATCAGGCGTGAACAGGGTGGTATGGCCGTAAGCGAAAGCTGCTGCAAAAAGCCCCTATTTTAAGGTGAGGCACACTAAGTGCCATTATACTAGATAAGTAATGAATGAAATACAAAAAAATACTTCAAAATGAGCTACATTAAAGATAAGAGCATTAGTTAAGTAGTTAAAAACAGTCAAACTCTGTTTAAAGTACAGCTACTTTAAAGGCAATTGAATTAAATAAGCAGTAAAGGAAAGCAAAGAGCTGGTCAAACTTTGGCCACACTAAGGGCCAGTGTATTAGATAAGTAGTGAAAAAACTCAAAACTTACAGCACCTGGTATTCCTAGGCAGTCTCCCATCCAAGTACTAACTAGGCCCAACTCTGCTTAGCTTCTGAGATCAGGCGAGATCAGGCGTGAACAGGGTGGTATGGCCGTAAGCGAAAGCTGCTGCAAAAAGCCCCCTATTTTAAGGTGAGGCACACTAAGTGCCATTATACTAGATAAGTAATGAATGAAATACAAAAAAAATACTTCAAAATGAGCTACATTAAAGATAAGAGCATTAGTTAAGTAGTTAAAAACAGTCAAACTCTGTTTAAAGAACAGCTACTTTAAAGGCAATTGAATTAAATAAGCAGTAAAGGAAAGCAAAGAGCTGGTCAAACTTTGGCCACACTAACTAAGGGCCAGTGTATTAGATAAGTAGTGAAAAAACTCAAAAACTTACAGCACCTGGTATTCCTAGGCAGTCTCCCATCCAAGTACTAACTAGGCCCAACTCTGTAGCTTCTGAGATCAGGCGAGATCAGGCGTGAACAGGGTGGTATGGCCGTAAGCGAAAGCTGCTGCAAAAAGCCCCTATTTTAAGGTGAGGCACACTAAGTGCCATTATACTAGATAAGTAATGAATGAAATACAAAAAATACTTCAAAATGAGCTACATTAAAGATAAGAGCATTAGTTAAGTAGTTAAAAACAGTCAAACTCTGTTTAAAGAACAGCTACTTTAAAGGCAATTGAATTAAATAAGCAGTAAGGAAAGCAAAGAGCTGGTCAAACTTTGGCCACACTAAGGGCCAGTGTATTAGATAAGTAGTGAAAAAACTCAAAACTTACAGCACCTGGTATTCCTAGGCAGTCTCCCATCCAAGTACTAACTAGGCCCAACTCTGCTTAGCTTCTGAGATCAGGCGAGATCAGGCGTGAACAGGGTGGTATGGCCGTGCGAAAGCTGCTGCAAAAAGCCCCTATTTTAAGGTGAGGCACACTAAGTGCCATTATACTAGATAAGTAATGAATGAAATAAAAAAAATACTTTAAAATGAGCTACATTAAAGATAAGAGCATTAGTTAAGTAGTTAAAAACAGTCAAACTCTGTTAAAAAGAACAGCTACTTTAAAGGCAATTGAATTAAATAAGCAGTAAGGAAAGCAAAGAGCTGGTCAAACTTTGGCCACACTAAAGGCCAGTGTATTAGATAAGTAGTGAAAAAACTCAAAAACTTACAGCACCTGGTATTCCTAGGCAGTCTCCCATCCAAGTACTAACTAGGCCCAACTCTGTAGCTTCTGAGATCAGGCGAGATCAGGCGTGAACAGGGTGGTATGGCGTAGCGAAAGCTGCTGCAAAAAGCCCCTATTTTAAGGTGAGGCACACTAAGTGCCATTATACTAGATAAGTAATGAATGAAATACAAAAAAATACTTCAAAATGAGCTACATTAAAGATAAGAGCATTAGTTAAGTAGTTAAAAACAGTCAAACTCTGTTTAAAGAACAGCTACTTTAAAGGCAATTGAATTAAATAAGCAGTAAGGGAAAGCAAAGAGCTGGTCAAACTTTGGCCACACTAAGGGCCAGTGTATTAGATAAGTAGTGAAAAAACTCAAAAACTTACAGCACCTGGTATTCCTAGGCAGTCTCCCATCCAAGTACTAACTAGGCCCAACTCTGTAGCTTCTGAGATCAGGCGAGATCAGGCGTGAACAGGGTGGTATGGCCGTGTGAAAGCTGCTGCAAAAAGCCCCTATTTTAAGGTGAGGCACACTAAGTGCCATTATACTAGATAAGTAATGAATGAAATACAAAAAATACTTCAAAAATGAGCTACATTAAAGATAAGAGCATTAGTTAAGTAGTTAAAAACAGTCAAACTCTGTTTAAAAGAACAGCTACTTTAAAGGCAATTGAATTAAATAAGCAGTAAAGGAAAGCAAAGAGCTGGTCAAACTTTGGCCACACTAAGGGCCAGTGTATTAGATAAGTAGTGAAAAACTCAAAAACTTACAGCACCTGGTATTCCTAGGCAGTCTCCCATCCAAGTACTAACTAGGCCCAACTCTGCTTAGCTTCTGAGATCAGGCGAGATCAGGCGTGAACAGGGTGGTATGGCCGTAGCGAAAGCTGCTGCAAAAAGCCCTATTTTTGGGTGGGGCACACTAGGTGCCATTATCACTAGAATAAGTAATGAATGAAATGAAAAAAAAATGCTTCCAAATGAGCTACATTAAAGATAAGAGCATTGGATAAGTAGTTAAAAACAGTCAAACTCTGTTTAAAAATTACCAGCTACACGTTAAAGGCAGTTGAATTAAATAAACAGTAAAGGGAAAACAAAGAGCTGGTCAAGCTTTGACCACACTAAGAGGCCAGTGTATTAGATAAGTGAGTGAAAAAAAGCTCAAAACTTACAGCACCTGGTGTTCCTAGGCAGTCTCCCCATCCAGAATTACTAACTAGGCCCAACTCTGCATAGCTTCTGAGATCAGAGCGAGATCAGGCGTGAACAGGGTGCTATGGACGTAAGAAGAAAGCTGCTGCAAAAGCCCCTATTTTTAAGGTAAAGGGCACACTAAGTGCAATTATATACTAGATAAGTAATGAATGAAATACAAAAAAAATGCTTCAAAATGAGCTAAAATTAAAGATAAGAGCATTAGTTAAGTAGTTAAAAACAGTCAAACTCTGTTTAAGAAGAAGCAGCTACTCTTTAAAGCAATTAGATTAAATAAGCAGTAAAGGAAAGCAAGAAACTGGTCAAGCTTTGACCACACTAAGAGACCAGTGTATTAGATAAGTAGTGACAAAACTCAAAGAAACTTACGGCACCTGGTATTCCTAGGCAGTCTCCCATCCAGAAAAATTGCTAACCCAGGCCCAACTCTGCTTAGCGTCTGAGATCAGGCCGTGAACAGGCGTGAGCAAGTTGAGGTATGACCGTAGCAGCTGCTGCAAAAACCCCTGTTGCAAGGTGGGGGCACAGTAAGTGCCATTATGCTAAATAAGTAATGAATGAAATACAAAAAAAAAAAAAGCACAAAATGAGCTACATTAAAGATAAGAGCATTAGTTAAGAGTAGTTAGAAACAGTCCAAACTCTGTTTTAAGAGACAGCTACTTTAAAAGGCAATTAGGTGCAATTAAGCAGTAAGGGAAAACCAAAGAGCTGAGTCAAGCACATTGGCCACACTAAGGAGCCAGTGTGTTAGATAAGTAGTAGAAAAACTCCAAAACTTACAGCACCTGGTATTTCTAGGCAGTCTCCCCATCCAGAAGTACTAACTGGGCCCAACTCTGTAGCTTCTGAGATCAGGCGAGATCAGGCGTGAACAGGGTGTGGTATGGCCGTGGCGAAAGCTGCTGCAAAAGCTCCTATTTTAAGGTGAAGAGCACACTAAGTGCCATTATACTAGATAAAGTAATGAATGAAATACAAAAAAATACTTCCAAAATGAGCTACATTAAAGATAAGAGCATTAGTTAAGTAGTTAAAAACAGTCAAACTCTGTTTAAAAACAAACAGCTACTTTAAAAGTAATTGAATTAAATAAGCAGTAAGGGAAAGCAAAGAGCTGGTCAAACTTTGGCCACACTAAAGGGCCAGTGTATTAGATAAGTAGTGAAAAACTCAAAAACTTACAGCACCTGGTATTCCTAGGCAGTCTCCCATCTCTAAGTACCAACTAGGCCCAGCTCTGTAGCTTCACGAGATCAGGCGAGATCAGGCGTGAACAGGGTGGGATTGCCGTGGCTTGAAAGCTGCTGCAAAAAGCCCCTATTTTAAGGTGAGGAGCACACTAGAGTGCCATTATGCTAAATAAGTAATGAATGAAATACAAAAAAATACTTCAAAATGAGCTACATTAAAGATAAGGCATTAGTTAAGTAGTTAAAAAACAGTCAAACTCTGTTTAAAAAGAACGAAAAGCTACTTTAAAGGCAATTGAATTAAATAAGCAGTAGGGGAAAACAAAGAGCTGGTCAAACTTTGGCCACACTAAGGGCCAGTGTATTAGATAAGTAGTGAAAAACTCCAAAACTTACAGCACCGCAGTATTCTAGGCAGTCTCCCATCCAAGTACTAACTAGAGGGCCAACTCTGTAGCTACTGAGATCAGAGCTGAGATCAAGAGGCGTGAACAGGAATTGGTATGACATATGCGAAAAGCTGCTACAAAAAGCCCCCTATTTTAAGGTGAGGGCACACTAAGTGCCATTATACTAGATAAGTAATGAATGAAATACAAGAAAAATACTTCAAAATGAGCTACATTAAAGATAAGAGCATTAGTTAAGTAGTTAAAAACAGTCAAACTCTGTTTAAAGAACAGCTACTTTAAAGACAATTGAATTAAATAAGCAGTAAGGGGAAAGCAAAGAAGCTGGTCAAACTTTGGCCACACTAAGGGCCAGTGTATTAGATAAGTAGTGAAAAAACTCCAAAACTTACAGCACCTGGTATTCCTAGGCAGTCTCCCATCCAGAAGTACTAACACTTCAGGCCCAACTCTGTAGCTTCTGAGATCAGACAGAGATCAGGCGTGAACAGGGTGGTATGGGCGTAGCGAAAGCTGCTGCAAAAGCCCTATTTTGGGTGAGGCACACTAAGTGCCATTATACTAGATAAGGTAATGAATGAAATACAAAAAAATACTTCAAAATGAGCTACATTAAAGATAAGAGCATTAGTTAAGTAGTTAAAAACAGTCAAACTCTGTTTAAAGAACAGCTACTTTAAAGGCAATTGAATTAAATAAGCAGTAAGGAGAAAGCAAAGAGCTGGGTCAAACTTTGGCCACACTAAGGACCAGTGTATTAGATAAGTAGTGAAAAAACTCAAAACTTGCAACACCTGGTGTTCCTAGAGCAGTCTCCCATCCAAAAAGTACTAACTAAGGCCCAACTCTGTAGCTTCTGAGATCAGAGTGAGATCAGGCGTGAACAGGGTGGTATGGCGTAAGTAGCTGCTGCAAAAAGCCCTATTTTAAAGGTGGGCACACTAAGTGCCATTATACTAGATAAGTAATGAATGAAATACAAAAAAATACTTCAAAAATGAGCTACATTGAAGATCAAGAGGCATTAGTTAAGTAAGTTAAAAACAGTCAAACTCTGTTTAAGAACAGCTACTTTAAAGGCAATTGAATTAAATAAGCAGTAAAGGGGAAAGGAAAAGCTGGTCAGAGCTTTGGCCACACTAAGGGCCAGTGTATTAGATAGAAGTAGTGAAAAAACTCAAAAACTTTTAGCTACCTGGTATTCTAAATGGTCTCCCATCAAGAAGTACTAACTAGGCCCAACTCTGCATAGCTTCTGAGATCAGACGAGATCAGGCGTGAACAGGGTGGTATGGCCGTTAGCGAAAGCTGCTGCAAAAAGCCCCCTATTTTAGGTGAGGCACACTAAGTGCCATTATACTAGATAAGTAATGAATGAAATACAAAAAATGCTTCAAAATGAGCTACATTAAAGATAAGAGCATTAGTTAAGTAGTTAAAAACAGTCAAACTCTGTTTAAGAACAGCTACTTTAAAGGCAATTGAATTAAATAAGCAGTAAGGGAAAGCAAAGAGCTGGTCAAACTTTGGCCACACTAAGAGAGCCAGTGTATTAGATAAGTAGTGAAAAAAACTCAAAAAACTTACAGCACCTGGTATTCCTAGGCAGTCTCCATCAAGTACTAACTAGGCCCAACTCTGCTTAGCTTCTGAGATCAAAGCGAGATCAGGGCGTGAACAGGGTGAAGCTATGGCCGTAAGCAGAAAGCTGCTGCAAAAAGCCCCTATTTTTAGGTGAGGCACAGTAAGTGCCATTATACTAGATAAGTAATGAATGAAATACAAAAAAATACTTCAAAATGAGCTACATTAAAGATAAGAGCATTAGTTAAGTAGTTAAAAACAGTCAAACTCTGTTTAAAGAACAGCTACTTTAAAGGCAATTGGATTAAATAAGCAGTGAAAGAAAGGAAAGCAAAGAGCTGGTCAAACTTTGGCCACACTAAGGGCCAGTGTATTAGATAAGTAGTGAAAAACTCAAAACTTACAGCACCTGGTATTCTAGGCAGTCTCCCATCAAGTACTAACTAGGCCCAACTCTGTAGCTTCTGAGATCAAGGCGAGATCAGAGGCGTGAACAGGGTGGTATGGCCGTGGTGAAAGCTGCTGCAAAAAGCCCCTATTTTAAGGTGAGGCACACTAAATTGCCATTATACTAGATAAGTAATGAATGAAATACAAAAAAAATACTTCAAAATGAGCTACATTAAAAAGATAAGAGCATTAGTTAAGTAGTTAAAAACAGTCAAACTCTGTTTAAAGAACAGCTACTTTAAAGGCAATTGAATTAAATAAACAGTAAGGGAAAGCAAAGAGCTGGTCAAACTTTGGCCACACTAAGAGACCAGTGTATTAGATAAGTAGTAGAAAAAACTCAAAAACTTACAGCACCTGGTATTCCTAGGCAGTCTCATCCATCCAAGTACTAACTAGGCCCAACTCTGCTTAGCTTCTGAGATCAGGCAGAGATCAGGCGTGAACAGGGTGGTATGGCACGTAGCAGAAAGCTGCTGCAAAAAGCCCCTATTTTAAGGTGAGGCACACTAAGTGCCATTATACTAGATAAGTAATGAATGAAATACAAAAAAACTTCTTAAAATAGGCTACATTAAAGATAAGAGCATTAGTTAAGTAGTTAAAAACAGTCAAACTCTGTTTTAAAGAACAACAGCTACTTTAAAGGCAATTGAATTAAATAAGCAGTAAAGGGAAGCAAGAGAGCTGGTCAAACTTTGGCCACACTAAGGGCCAGTGTATTAGATAAGTAGTGAAAAAACTAAAAAACTTACAGCACCTGGTATTTCCTAGGCAGTCTCCCATCCAAGTACTAACTAGGCCCAACTCTGCTTAGCTTCTGAGATCAGAGCGAGATCAGAGGCGTGAACAGGAGTGTGGTATGGCGTAAAGCGAAGCTGCTGCAAAAAAGCCCCTATTTTAAGGTGAGGCACACTAAAATTGCCATTATACTAGATAAGTAATGAATGAAATACAAAAAATACTTCAAAATGAGCTACATTAAAGATAGAGCATTAGTTAAGTAGTTAAAAACAGTCAAACTCTGTTTAAAGAACAGCTACTTTAAAGGCAATTGAATTAAATAAGCAGTAAACGAAGGAAAGCAAAGAGGCTGGTCAAACTTTGGCCACACTAAGGGCCAGTGTATTAGATAAGTAGTGAAAAAACTCAAAACTTACAGCACCTGGTATTCCTAGGTAGTCTCCATCCAAGTACTAACTAGGCCCAACTCTCATAACAGCTTCTGAGATCAGGCGAGATCAGGCGTGAACAGGAGTGAAAGTATGGCCGTAAGCGAAAGCTGCTGCAAAAAGCCCCTATTTTTAAGGTGAGGCACACTAAATTGCCATTATACTAGATAAGTAATGAATGAAATACAAAAAATACTTACTTCAAAATGAGCTACATTAAAGATAAGAGCATTAGTTAAGTGTTAAAAACAGTCAAACTCTGTTTAAGAACAGCTACTTTAAAGGCAATTGAATTAAATAAGCAGTAAGGGAAAGCAAAGAGGCTGGTCAAACTTTGGCCACACTAAGGGCCAGTGTATTAGATAGAAGTAGTGAAAAAACTCCAAAACTTACAGCACCTGGTATTCCTAGGCAGTCTCCCATCCAAGTACTAACTAGGCCCAACTCTGCTTAGCTTCTGAGATCAGGCTGAGATCAGGCGTGAACAGGGTGCAGTATGGGCGTATAGCAAAAGCTGCTGCAAAAGCCCTATTTTAAGGTGAGGCACACTAAGTGCCATTATACTAGATAAGTAATGAATGAAATACAAAAAATGCTTCAAAATGAGCTACATTAAAGATAAGAGCATTAGTTAAGTAGTTAAAAACAGTCAAACTCTGTTTAAAGAACAACAGCTACTTTAAAGAGCAATTGAATTAAATAAGCAGTAAGGGAAAGCAAAGAGCTGGTCAAACTTTGGCCACACTAAGGGCCAGTGTATTAGATAAGTAGTGAAAAAACTCAAAAACTTACAGCACCTGGTATTCCTAGGCAGTCTCCCATCCAAAGTACTAACTAGGCCCAACTCTGCTTAGCTTCTGAGATCAGGCGAGATCAGGCGTGAACAAGGGTGGTATGGCCGTGAGCAAAGCTGCTGCAAAAAGCCCCTATTTTTAAGGTGAGGCACACTAAATTGCCATTATACTAGATAAGTAATGAATGAAATACAAAAAATGCTTCAAAATGAGCTACATTAAAGATAAGAGCATTAGTTAAGTAGTTAAAAACAGTCAAACTCTGTTTAAGAACAGCTACTTTAAAGGCAATTGAATTAAATAAGCAGTAAGGGAAAACAAAGAGCTGGTCAAACTTTGGCCACACTAAGAGCCAGTGTATTAGATAAGTAGTGAAAAAACTCAAAACTTACAGCACCTGGTATTTCCTAGGCAGTCTCCCATCCAAGTACTAACTAGGCCCAACTCTGCTTAGCTTCTGAGATCAGGCGAGATCAGGCGTGCTGTAAACAGTGTGTATGACCGTAAGCAAAAGCTGCTGCAAAAAGCCCCTATTTTAAGGTGAGGCACACTAAGTGCCATTATACTAGATAAGTAATGAATGAAATACAAAAAAAAATACTTTAAAATGAGCTACATTAAAGATAAGAGCATTAGTTAAGTAGTTAAAAACAGTCAAACTCTGTTTAAAGAACAGCTACTTTAAAGGCAATTGGATTAAATAAGCAGTAAGGGAAAGCAAAGAGGCTGGTCAAACTTTGGCCACACTAAGGGCCAGTGTATTAGATAAGTAGTGAAAAAACTCAAAAACTTACAGCACCTGGTATTCCTAGGCAGTCTCCATCAAGTACTAACTAGGCCCAACTCTGTAGCTTCTGAGATCAGGCGAGATCAGGCGTGAACAGGTGTGGTATGGCCGTGTGAAAGCTGCTGCAAAAAGCCCCTATTTTAAGGTGAGGCACACTAAGTGCCATTATACTAGATAAGTAATGAATGAAATACAAAAAAAATACTTCAAAATAGAGCTACATTAAAGATAAGAGCATTAGTTAAGTAGTTAAAAACAGTCAAACTCTATTTAAAGAACAGCTACTTTAAAGGCAATTGAATTAAATAAGCAGTAAGGGAAAGCAAAGAGAGCTGGTCAAACTTTGGCCACACTAAGGGCCAGTGTATTAGATAAGTAGTGAAAAAACTCAAAACTTACAGCACCTGGTATTTCCTAGGCAGTCTCCCATCCAAGTACTAACTAGGCCCAACTCTGCTTAGCTACTGAGATCAGGCGAGATCAGGCGTGAACAGGGTGGGTATATGGCCGTGCGAAAGCTGCTGCAAAAGCCCCTATTGCACAGGTGAGGCACACTAAGTGCCATTATACTAGATAAGTAATGAATGAAATACAAAAAAAAATGCTTCAAAATGAGCTACATTAAAGATAAGAGCATTAGTTAAGTAGTTAAAAACAGTCAAACTCTGTTTAACAGAACAGCTACTTTAAAGGCAATTGAATTAAATAAGCAGTAAGGAAAGCAAAGAGCTGGTCAAACTTTGACCACACTAAGAGCCAGTGTATTAGATAAGTAGTGAAAAAACTCAAAAACTTACAGCACCTGGTATTCCTAGGCAGTCTCCCATCCAAGTACTAACTAAGGCCCAACTCTGTAGCTTCTGAGATCAGGCGAGATCAGGCGTGAACAGGGTGGTATGGCCGTAAGCGAAAGCTGCTGCAAAAGCCCCTATTTTAAGGTGAGGCACACTAAGTGCCATTATACTAGATAAGTAATGAATGAAATACAAAAAAAATACTTCAAAATGAGCTACATTAAAGATAAGAGCATTAGTTAAGTAGTTAAAAACAGTCAAACTCTGTTTAAAGAACAGCTACTTTAAAGGCAATTGAATTAAATAAGCAGTAAGGCAAAGCAAAGAGCTGGTCAAACTTTGGACCACACTAAGAGGCCAGTGTATTAGATAAGTAGTGAAAAAACTCAAAACTTACAGCACCTGGTATTCCTAGGCAGTCTCCATCCAGAAGTACTAACTAGGCCCAACTCTGCTTAGCTTCTGAGATCAGGCGAGATCAGGCGTGAACAGGGTGGTATGGCCGTGAAAGCAAAGAAAGCTGCTGCAAAAGCCCCTATTTTAAGGTGAGGCACACTAAGTGCCATTATACTAGATAAGTAATGAATGAAATACAAAAAAATACTTCAAAATGAGCTACATTAAAGATAAGAGCATTAGTTAAGTAGTTAAAAACAGTCAAACTCTGTTTAAAGAACAGCTACTTTAAAAGGCAATTGAATTAAATAAGCAGTAAAGGAAAACAAAAAGCTGGTCAAACTTTGACCACACTAAGAGACCAGTGTATTAGATAAGTAGTGAAAAAACTCAAAACTTACAGCACACCTGGTATTTCCTAGGCAGTCTCCCATCCAAAGTACTAACTAGGCCCAACTCTGTAGCAAGCTACAGAGATCAGGCGAGATCAGGCGTGAACAGGGTGTAGTATGGCCGTAAGCGAAAGCTGCTGCAAAAAGCCCCCTATTTTAAGGTGAGGCACACTAAATTGCCATTATACTAGATAAGTAATGAATGAAATACAAAAAAAAATACTTCAAAATGAGCTACATTAAAGATAAGAGCATTAGTTAAGTAGTTAAAAACAGTCAAACTCTGTTTAAAGAACAGCTACTTTAAAGGCAATTGAATTAAATAAGCAGTAAAGGAAAGCAAAAAGAGCTGGTCAAACTTTGAGCCACACTAAGGGCCAGTGTATTAGATAAGTAGTGAAAAACTCAAAAACTTACAGCACCTGGTATTCCTAGGCAGTCTCCCATCCAAGTACTAACTAGGCCCAACTCTGTAGCTTCTGAGATCAGGCGAGATCAGGCGTGAACAGGGTGGTATGGCCGTAGCGAAAGCTGCTGCAAAAAGCCCCTATTTTAAGGTGAGGCACACTAAGTGCCATTATACTAGATAAGTAATGAATGAAATACAAAAAAAATACTTCAAAATGAGCTACATTAAAGATAAGAGCATTAGTTAAGTAGTTAAAAACAGTCAAACTCTGTTTAAAGAACAGCTACTTTAAAGGCAATTGAATTAAATAAGCAGTAAGGAAAGCAAAGAGCTGGTCAAACTTTGACCACACTAAGAGACCAGTGTATTAGATAAGTAGTGAAAAAACTCAAAAACTTACAGCACCTGGTATTCCTAGGCAGTCTCCCATCCAAGTACTAACTAGGCCCAACTCTGCTTAGCTTCTGAGATCAGGCAGAGATCAGGCGTGAACAGGTGTGGTATGGCCGTCAGCGAAAGCTGCTGCAAAAACCCCTATTTTTAAGGTGAGGCACACTAAGTGCCATTATACTGAATAAGTAATGAATGAAATACTAAAAAAAAATACTTCAAAATGAGCTACATTAAAGATAAGAGCATTAGTTAAGTAGTTAAAAACAGTCAAACTCTGTTTAAAGAACAGCTACTTTAAAGGCAATTGAATTAAATAAGCAGTAAAGGAAAGCAAAGAGCTGGTCAAACTTTATGGCCACACTAAGGGCCAGTGTATTAGATAAATGTGTGAAAAAACTCAAAACTTACAGCACCTGGTATTCCTAGGCAGTCTCCCATCCAAGTACTAACTAGGCCCAACTCTGCTTAGCTTCTGAGATCAGGCGAGATCAGGCGTGAACAGGGTGGTATGGCCGTCAAAGCAAAAGCTGCTGCAAAAAGCCCCTATTTTAAGGTGAGGCACACTAAGTGCCATTATACTAGATAAGTAATGAATGAAATACAAAAAAATACTTCAAAATGAGCTACATTAAAGATAAGAGCATTAGTTAAGTAGTTAAAAACAGTCAAACTCTGTTTAAAGAACAGCTACTTTAAAGGCAATTGAATTAAATAAGCAGTAAGGAAAGCAAAAGAGCTGGTCAAACTTTGGCCACACTAAGGGCCAGTGTATTAGATAAGTAGTGAAAAAACTCAAAACTTACAGCACCTGGTATTCCTAGGCAGTCTCCCATCCAAGTACTAACTAGGCCCAACTCTGCTTAGCTTCTGAGATCAGGCGAGATCAGGCGTGAACAGGGTGGTATGGCCGTGCGAAAAAGCTGCTGCAAAAAAGCCCCTATTTTAAGGTGAGGCACACTAAGTGCCATTATACTAGATAAGTAATGAATGAAATACAAAAAAAAAAATACTTCAAAATGAGCTACATTAAAGATAAGAGCATTAGTTAAGTAGTTAAAAACAGTCAAACTCTGTTTAAAGAACAGCTACTTTAAAGGCAATTGAATTAAATAAGCAGTAAAGGAAAGCAAAGAGAGCTGGTCAAACTTTGGCCACACTAAGGGCCAGTGTATTAGATAAGTAGTGAAAAAACTCAAAAACTTACAGCACCTGGTATTCCTAGGCAGTCTCCCATCCAAGTACTAACTAGGCCCAACTCTGTAGCTTCTGAGATCAGGCGAGATCAGGCGTGAACAGGGTGGTATGGCCGTGGCGAAAGCTGCTGCAAAAGCCCTATTTTAAGGTGAGGCACACTAAGTGCCATTATACTAGATAAGTAATGAATGAAATACAAAAAAATACTTCAAAATGAGCTACATTAAAGATAAGAGCATTAGTTAAGTAGTTAAAAACAGTCAAACTCTGTTTAAAGAACAGCTACTTTAAAGGTAATTGAATTAAATAAGCAGTAATGGAAAGCAAAGAGCTGGTCAAACTTTGGCCACACTAAGGGCCAGTGTATTAGATAAGTAGTGAAAAAACTCAAAAACAAACAGCACCTGGTATTCCTAGGCAGTCTCCCATCCAAGTACTAACTAGGCCCAACTCTGTAGCTTCTGAGATCAGGCGAGATCAGGCGTGAACAGGGTGGTATGGCGTAAAGCGATAGCTGCTGCAAAAAGCCCCTATTTTAAGGTGAGGCACACTAAGTGCCATTATACTAGATAAGTAATGAATGAAATACAAAAAAATACTTCAAAATGAGCTACATTAAAGATAAGAGCATTAGTTAAGTAGTTAAAAACAGTCAAACTCTGTTTAAAGAACAGCTACTTTAAAGGCAATTGAATTAAATAAGCAGTAAGGAAAGCAAAGAGCTGGTCAAACTTTGGCCACACTAAAGAGCCAGTGTATTAGATAAGTAGTGAAAAAACTCAAAAACTTACAGCACCTTGGTATTCCTAGGCAGTCTCCCATCCAAGTACTAACTAGGCCCAACTCTGCTTAGCTTCTGAGATCAGGCGAGATCAGGCGTGAATTTTTTTTTTTTTTTTTTTTATTTTTTTACACAAGTACAAACGATACAAACTACAATAAACCACCTGAAGGAAACCCTTTTACATGGGGCAGTACACCTTTGTAAAATTAAACATAAAATTAACATACATAGGTTCCGACATCCGACTCTTTTAAAACATACATAAAATCAACTGTCGTCATCAGGCATCTTCCAGTCAAATTCTTCAAAGATCTTATATACATCATAAGTAAAAATGTGATAAAAGTCATTGAGTTTTCCCAAGTTCTTGTAGTAACAATACAAATATTTCAGATAGTTTTCAGCTTTTTCTTCAATATTCTTTCAATATCCAAGACAGATTTCTCTCTTTTTGCCACCACCCTTCTCTCCCATATTGCTCCTTTCATTAGCATGACAAGAAGATTAATGATTTTGCTATTTTTACACTCCTTATATTCACCCAACATTACAATTTTATTCCATTCTGATTCGTCTTCATAGTGCTCTCCTTTCAAAAGTTCAAACAGTCTTTTGCATTTAGTTTTTAAAATGTCCAGTTCTTTGCAATATAAAAACAGGTGCAGGAAGCCTTCATCCTCTTTGTTGCACACCTTACAGATGGAGCTCTGCTCCATTCCAATCTTAATGTAAAATCACGTCTGTAAAAATAGCTTTGTGTCTGATTAAAAATTCCAGGTTTCCCAGTTTTCGTTTCAACTATCCTTCCTTTTATGTTACTCCATATGTTTTCTTCTTTCAAGTCTTTATATTTCTGCTTCCAATAGTCATTTGCTTTAGGTTTCTTAAAAATCGTATCTCTAAAAACACCATAAAACATTTTGACAGTACATTCCTTGAAAATATGTAGTTTCTCTCTAAAAATAAGCGTTCACATCTTTCTCCGGTTCACCTGGCTCCATATTTTCAATTTTTTCAATCCAGTCTTTTGGTATTGCGTTTTTAATCATGCAGTACTTATTTATGATTTCTTGTTTGGTATAGTCCTCCTTAGCTTCTTCCATAGTGTCAAAAACATATTGAACTGGTAAAAATCCTCTTTGAACTCAAACAGAACATCTCTTACTCTCGCTATCCCCACATCCCACCATTTCTTAAAAAACAACTCTTTTCCTTGATTCACAATGTTCTTGTTTAAAAACAATGGTTGATTTAAAATGTCCTCTCGTCCCTTCGGGATGTAATGCACATGCTTAAAAAAACTCTCCCCAGGCACTCAACTGTTCCTTGTAAAAATCTGGCAAATCTTTCCACATCCAGTTTTTGTTCTCATCCATAAAATATTCTCCCCCATATTGACATTCCCACATTTGTTTAAAAAATACAACATAGTTTTTTTCCAAACAGTTTCAATTCTTGCATCCAGATATTTCTTCACCAGTTTAACTCTCAAACATTTCTTCCTTTGTGCAACATCAATAAGACCCAAGCCGCCTTTCTCAACAGCCCCTACAAGGGTGTCATCATAATCCTCGGTGGCTTTCCTCCATAAATACTCAGTAAAACATTTTTCAATCTTTTTCAACCCACAGAGGCATACTTGTAACATATAAAAATAACAAATCTTTGAAGTCATTAAAACATTCAAAATTAAGACCTTTCCTTTCAAGCACAGATTTCTTGTTTTCCACCAGTTCATCCTTCTTTCAATATCTCTAAAATTCCTTCCCACATGATCTCATTTGTTTTCTTGTCATCCTCTCCCATGCTAACTCCTAAAATCTTCATTTCCTTAACTTCTTTAAAGTTAAAAGTGTCTGTTAAGGCTGGGGCTCCGCCAAATCTCATGTACATTGTTTTATCCTCATTTATTTTCCCCAGTTTATTACAGAATTCTGAACTACGTCCATAGCCACCTTAACACTATGTACGTCTCTTACTATTAACGTTGTGTCATCTGCGTATTGGAAAATCCTATTCTCTGATCTACCTCCTTCAATATCGATTCCTCTCACATTCTTCTCTCCTCTTACTGCTAAGCCCAGAGGCTCTGCCACCAAGGAATATAAAAGCGCTGAAAGGGGACATCCCTGCCTTACAGATCTTGTGAGCTTAAAACATTTAGTTAAAAAACCATTGCATTTAATCCTCGTCACCACTCCTTTGTATAAAATCTTAATCCATCTGATAAAATTTTCCCCGAAGCCAAAACTCTTTAAAATCCCAAATAAAAACTGATGCTCCACTCGGTCGAAGGCTTTTTCGAAATCAAGACTTACAATGTAACCTTCCAGATTTTTGTCCTTTATATAACTTATTGTGTCCCTAATACTAATTGTAGTATCTGATATATCTCTGCCTTTCACTCCATATGCTTGATTTGTCTTGATAATTTTTGGCATCACCTCCTTTAGTCTATTAGCTAAAACCTTAGATAAAATTTTTAAGTCAGTGTTCAACATTGTCAAAGGTCTGTAATTTTTCAATTCTTTTTTATCTCCTTTCTTCTTATAAATAATTTTCATTAAACCCATACTCATTCTTAAATTCATGTGTCCCTTATTAAAAATGTCATCATACACTTTCTTTAAAATGCCAATTAAAATACCCTTGAAAACAATATAAAATTCATTGCCTAGACCATCAATTCCTGGACTTTTATTCCTGTTCAATTCGTTTAATGGCTCTTTCTATTTCTCCTTCATTTATTTCCATATCATAAGCTTCTTTGTCTTCCTTTTCAACTTTTGTTTCAATTATGTTGAACAATTCTTCACATTCATCTTGCACCCCTTCAGTTGTAAAAAGTTTCTCATAATACATTTTTATCTCTTCTAGTATTTCTTTGTTATCCTTTATTTCTTCTCCATACTCATTTTTAATAGCTGTTATCATTTCAGCTTTCCCCTTCCTCTTTTCTAGATTAAAGAAAAATTTTGTACATTTCTCTCCTTCCACTATATATCTAGCTTTACTTCTTAAGCGTGCACCTTCATATTTTTCTTCTTCTAAAACTTTAAGTTTATCTTCCAGATCTTTTATTTTTGACACATTCTTCTCATTATTCTGATTAAGCTCCTTTCTAAGTTCTCTCTTGTTTTTATTTCTGTGTACCTTTTACATCTCTCCACCGATCTACAAAACTGTATAGTATGTCTTTTAATTAGAAACTTAACGTTTTCCCACCATATCCTTTTATCTTCCACATACATTTCATTCTGTTTTTCTTTTCTATCAATTCTTTTATGTCTTGGACATAGCTGTCTCTTTTTAAAACCTCAGCATTTAAAACCCAAACACCTGGCCCCCTTTTAATCGTGCTCCAGTCCACTTTCATAAATAGTGGCTTATGGTCATAAACTTGTTTCCTCATATCTCATATCTTCAATAAAACCCTCTACATTTCTTGAACACAAAATAAAATCAATTCTCGTTTGGCACATAAAATTCCCTACCATTTGCCTTCTAGAATATTGTCTTCTTTTCCCATTTCTCTCTCTCCACACATCTACCATATTATTGTTTCTCATCAACAAATTCAATTCCTTCCTTCCTGTATCGGTTTTAAAAACCATTCCGTCAGCCATATCTAACTTGCTTAAAACAGTATTAAAATCCCCCAATACAATAGCATACTTATATTTCATTAAAAATATCCTTAGATCCTTAAAAAAATCCCTCTTTTCCTTCTCTTCAACAGGCGCATCGACATTTACCACAGTTACTTTGTTGTCATCATGTTCCATTTCTATTGCCAAACATTTCCCTACATCATCTTTGTAAACAACTTTGTAAACCACATTCATGTTTCTTCTTATTAAAAAAGCCACCCCTCTGCCATATCTTTTATCCTCAGTGCTGCATAATATATCACCATCCCATCTTTTGCTTATTTCACATTTGTGCTTTTCTCTCCAGTTTGTTTCTTGCAATACTATTACATCTACATTTTTAAACATCTCTTTCACCTTTTCAAACTTGTTAAAATCTAAGAGCCCTCTGGCATTAAATGTAGCCAGACTTAAAACCATAAAAAATGAATACATAAAAACGTTAATAAAACCAATGTCTTTAGCTTGTGTCATCCAAACCCTTTAACAGTTCAAATCGATTCTTTAAAAAGTCTTTGTTAGCATTTCTTTTCTTTACCCCATCTAAACTGGGTTTTACCTTGATTTGACGTTTTCTTATGCTTATTTTGATGTTCCTACTGCCATTTCTTCTGTGTCATCTTTAACATCCTCATCTGCATCGAAATATCCTCAAAGTCCCTAGTAATGTCGATCGGTTCCAAAATTCTGTCTGTCTTTCGCTTGTGCATGCTGGTCTTTTGTTCCTCCGTGATTTTACATCGTCTGTCTTGTGATTGTCTGTCCTCCTCATTCTTCTCTGTCTCATCAATAATGTTTTGAACTTCAGTCTTCTCCATTTGTTTCAAACGTTCATTGTCCATATGTTCTCAACCCCTGGCCCTCAATAATGTCTTTGCCGCCGCTTGATTTTCTCTTTCCTGTGGTAAGCCTTCTTCTTGTTCGACTACGCTGTCCCGCTCATGCACCTGCCCACTCACATGAGTCTCTTCATCCTCATACCAACAATCACACTTATTTAAAACTTTTTTACAATCCGGGCACTTAACGCATTGCAATCCCTGGCAAAATGTCCTCTCTCCTCACACTTAAAGCACTTAAAATCTGGGCAGTCTTTCAAGGCGTGCTCAGGGCTCATGCACAGCCGACAGGTTTTAACCTGATGGCTGTGCATCACCTAAAATACTGAAGCCCTTCAGCTGTTTCCAGCCTTGTGCTGTGCGGGAGAACACTACTTCCCTTGGGAGGCGACATTTTACAAATCGTGTGCCATCTTCAACAGTTGTGCCCGGATAAACCCGTCTCTTGATGTCGAAATAGGGTAACTCCCCACCCTTGCAGTTTATCTAAAAATATCTGATCGTCAATGTAAGCGGGCATGTGCATGAATGAGACAACGTAGTCTCTGTTTAGCAACCTCTTTACGCCGCACAGTGTCTCTTTTATCATTAAACCTTCAACCAACAGTTCAACATCGTCGATATTCTCTAATGTCGCCGTATTCCTTATTTTGTTTAGGTCTTACCGCCAAGACATTTCCTTTGCCGACCTTTTCCGTTACAGCTTTTATGATGTCCCCCGCCCTCGCATTCACATTACAGATGTCCACCGTCACAGTTGCTTCTTTCAGGTAATCCTTCTTTGAGTTGTTTCTCTTTTGTTCCTTATCTTTTGCATTCCCATCTCGTCGTTTATTTCCAGTTCCGTGTTCATTAACCAATTCTGTTTCTCCAGCCAAGTCCAAGTTCATAGCCATCTGTCCGTCCGCCATAGATGAAAAAAAAATAAATAAATAAAAAATAAATAAATAAATAAATAAAAAATAAATAAATAAATAACTGAATAAAACCACCTTCCAGACAGCACTAGGCTGCTGTTAGGTGGTTTAAACACTCACAAAAACACACAAAAAACTAAATTAAAGTCCGAAAAAGTTCACAAACAAACACTAATAATAAACACAAAATGGAGGAGAGCCTTCCTCTCCCAACTACTGCCAAGTCACTTCCTGTGTGCTCTCTAGCGCCAACAGGGTGGTATGGCCGTGAACAGCGAAAGCTGCTGCAAAAAGCCCCTATTTTAAGGTGAGGCACACTAAGTGCCATTATACTAGATAAGTAATGAATGAAATACAAAAAAAAATACTTCAAAATGAGCTACATTAAAGATAAGAGCATTAGTTAAGTAGTTAAAAACAGTCAAACTCTGTTTAAAGAACAGCTACTTTAAAGGCTATTGAATTAAATAAGCAGTAAGGGAAAGCAAAGAGCTGGTCAAACTTTGACCACACTAAGGGCCAGTGTATTAGATAAGTAGTGAAAAAACTCAAAAACTTACAGCACCTGGTATTCCTAGGCAGTCTCCCATCCAAGTACTAACTAGGCCCAACTCTGCTTAGCTTCTGAGATCAGACGAGATCAGGCGTTTTTTTTTTTTTTTTTTTTTTATTATTTTTTTACACAAACGATACAAACTACAATAAACCACCTGAAGGGGGAAACCCTTTTACATGGGGGGAGTACACCTTTGTAAAATTAAACATAAAATTAACATACATAGGTTCCGACATCCGACTCTTTTAAAACATACATAAAATCAACTGTCGTCATCAGGCATCTTCCAGTCAAATTCTTCAAAGATCTTATATACATCATAAGTAAAAATGTGATAAAAGTAATTGAGTTTTCCCAAGTTCTTGTAGTAACAATACAAATATTTCAGATAGTTTTCAGCTTTTTCTTCAATATTCTTTCAATATCCAAGACAGATTTCTCTCTTTTTGCCACCACCTTCTCTCCCATATTGCTCCTTTCATTAGCATGACAAGAAGATTAATGATTTTGCTATTTTTACACTCCTTATATTCACCCAACATTACAATTTTATTCCATTCTGATTCGTCTTCATAGTGCTCTCCTTTCAAAAGTTCAAACAGTCTTTTGCATTTAGTTTTTAAAATGTCCAGTTCTTTGCAATATAAAAACAGGTGCAGGAAGCCTTCATCCTCTTTGTTGCACACCTTACAGATGGAGCTCTGCTCCATTCCAATCTTGTGTAAAATCACGTCTGTAAAAATAGCTTTGTGTCTGATTAAAAATTCCAGGTTTCCCAGTTTCGTTTCAACTATCCTTCCTTTTATGTTACTCCATATGTTTTCTTCTTTCAAATCTTTATATTTCTGCTTCCAATAGTCATTTGCTTTAGGTTTCTTAAAAATCGTATCTCTAAAAACACCATAAAACATTTTGACAGTACATTCCTTGAAAATATGTAGTTTCTCTCTAAAAATAGCGTTCACATCTTTCTCCGGTTCACCTGGCTCCATATTTTCAATTTTTTCAACCCAGTCTTTTGGTATTGCGTTTTTAATCATGCAGTACTTATTTATGATTTCTTGTTTGGTATAGTCCTCCTTAGCTTCTTCCATAGTGTCAAAAACATATTGAACTGGTAAAAATCCCTCTTTGAACTCATACAGAACATCTCTTACTCTCGCTATCCCCACATCCCACCATTTCTTAAAAAACAACTCTTTTCCTTGATTCACAATATTCTTGTTTAAAAACAATGGTTGATTTAAAATGTCCTCTCGTCCTTCGGGATGTAATGCACATGCTTTAAAAACTCTCCCCAGGCACTCAACTGTTCCTTGTAAAAATCTGGCAAATCTTTCCACATCCAGTTTTTCGTTCTCATCCATAAAATATTCTCCCCCATATTGACATTGCCACATTTGTTTAAAAAATACAACATAGTTTTTTTCCAAACAGTTTCAATTCTTGCATCCAGATATTTCTTCACCAGTTTAACTCTCAAACATTTCTTCCTTTGTGCAACATCAATAAGACCCAAGCCGCCTTTCTCAACAGCCCCTACAAGGGTGTCATACGCAATCCTCGGTGGCTTTCCCTCCCATAAATACTCAGTAAAACATTTTTTCAATCTTTTTTCAACCCACAGAGGCATACTTGTAACATATAAAAATAACAAATCTTTGAAGTCATTAAAACATTCAAAATTAAGACCTTTCCTTTCAAGCACAGATTTCTTGTTTTCCACCAGTTCATCCTTCTTTCAATATCTCCTAAAATTCCTTCCCACATGATCTCATTTGTTTTCTTGTCATCCTCTCCCATGCTAACTCCTAAAATCTTCATTTCCTTAACTTCTTTAAAGTTAAAAGTGTCTGTTAAGGCTGGGGCTCCGCCAAATCTCATGTACATTGTTTTATCCTCATTTATTTTCCCCGGATTTATTACAGAATTCTGAACTACGTCCATAGCCACCTTAACACTATGTACGTCTCTTACTATTAACGTTGTGTCATCTGCGTATTGGAAAATCCTATTCTCTGATCTACCTCCTTCAATATCGATTCCTCTCACATTCTTCTCTCCTCTTACTGCTAAGCCCAGAGGCTCTGCCACCAAGGAATATAAAAGCGCTGAAAGGGGACATCCCTGCCTTACAGATCTTGTGAGCTTAAAACATTTAGTTAAAAACCATTGCATTTAATCCTCGTCACCACTCCTTTGTATAAAATCTTAATCCATCTGATAAAATTTTCCCCAAGCCAAAACTCTTTAAAATCCCAAATAAAAACTGATGCTCCACTCGGTCGAAGGCTTTTTCAAATCAAGACTTACAATGTAACCTTCCAGATTTTTGTCCTTTATATAACTTATTGTGTCCCTAATACTAATTGTAGTATCTGATATATCTCTGCCTTTCACTCCATATGCTTGATTTGTCTTGATAATTTTTGGCATCACCTCCTTTAGTCTATTAGCTAAAACCTTAGATAAAATTTTTAAGTCAGTGTTCAACATTGTCAAAGGTCTGTAATTTTTCAATTCTTTTTATCTCCTTTCTTCTTATAAATAATTTTCATTAAACCCATACTCATTCTTAAATTCATGTGTCCCTTATTAAAAATGTCATCATACACTTCCTTTAAAATGCCAATTAAAATACCCTTGAAAACAATATAAAATTCATTGCCTAGACCATCAATTCCTGGACTTTTATTCCTGTTCAATTCGTTAATGGCTCTTTCTATTTCTCCTTCATTTATTTCCATATCATAAGCTTCTTTGTCTTCTTTTTCAACTTTTGTTTCAATTATGTTGAACAATTCTTCACATTCATCTTGCACCCCTTCAGTTGTAAAAAGTTTCTCATAATACATTTTTATCTCTTCTAGTATTTCTTTGTTATCCTTTATTTCTTCTCCATACTCATTTTTAATAGCTGTTATCATTTCAGCTTTCCCCTTCCTCTTTTCTAGATTAAAGAAAAATTTTGTACATTTCTCTCCTTCCACTATATATCTAGCTTTACTTCTTAAACGTGCACCTTCATATTTTTCTTCTTCTAAAACTTTAAGTTTATCTTCCAGATCTTTTATTTTTGACACATTCTTCTCATTATTCTGATTAAGCTCCCTTTCTAAGTTCTCTCTTGTTTTTATTTCTGTGTACCTTTTACATCTCTCCACCGATCTACAAAACTGTATAGTATGTCTTTTAATTAGAAACTTAACGTTTTCCCACCATATCCTTTTATCTTCCACATACATTTCATTCTGTTTTTCTTTTCTATCAATTCTTTTATGTCTTGGACATAGCTGTCTCTTTTAAAACCTCAGCATTTAAAACCCAAACACCTGGCCCCCTTTTAATCGTGCTCCAGTCCACTTTCATAAATAGTGGCTTATGGTCACTTAAACTTGTTTCCTCATATCTCATATCTTCAATAAAACCCTCTACATTTCTTGAACACAAAATAAAATCAATTCTCGTTTGGCACATAAAATTCCCTACCATTTGCCTTCTAGAATATTGTCTTCTTTTCCCATTTCTCTCTCGCCACACATCTACCATATTATTGTTTTTCATCAACAAATTCAATTCCTTCCTTCCTGTATCGGTTTTAAAAACCATTCCGTCAGCCATATCTAACTTGCTTAAAACAGTATTAAAATCCCCAATACAATAGCATACTTATATTTCATTAAAAATATCCTTAGATCCTTAAAAAAATCCCTCTTTTCCTTCTCTTCAACAGGCGCATGGACATTTACCACAATTACTTTGTTGTCATCATGTTCCATTTCTATTGCCAAACATTTCCCTACATCATCTTTGTAAACAACTTTGTAAACCACATTCGTGTTTCTTCTTATTAAAAAGGCCACCCCTCTGCCATATCTTTTATCCTCATTGCTGCATAATATATCACCATCCCATCTTTTGCTTATTTCACATTTGTGCTTTTCTCTCCAGTTTGTTTCTTGCAATACTATTACATCTACATTTTTAAACATCTCTTTCACCTTTTCAAACTTGTTAAAATCTAAGAGCCCTCTGGCATTAAATGTAGCCAGACTTAAAACCATAAAAAATGAATAAATAAAAACGTTCATAAAACCAATGTCTTTAGCTTGTGTCATCCAAACCCTTTAACAGTTCAAATCGATTCTTTAAAAGTCTTTGTTAGCATTTCTTTTCTTTATCCCATCTAAACTGGGTTTTACCTTGATTTGACGTTTTCTTATGCTTATTTTTGATGTTCCTACTGCCATTTCTTCTGTGTCGTCTTTAACATCCTCATCTGCATCCGAAATATCCTCAAAGTCCCTAGTAATGTCGATCGGTGCCAAAATTCCTTCTGTCTGTTTCGCTTGTGCATGCTGGTCTTTTGTTCCTCCATGATTTTACATCGTCTGTCTTGTGATTGTCTGTCCTCCTCATTCTTCTCTGTCTCATCAATAATGTTTTGAACTTCAGTCTTCTCCATTTGTTTCAAACGTTCATTGTCCATATGTTCTCCAACCCCCTGGCCCTCAATAATGTCTTTGCCCGCCGCTTGATTTTCTCTTTGCTGTGGTAAGCCTTCTTCTTGTTCGACTACGCTGTCCCGCTCATGCACCTGCCCACTCACATGAGTCTCTTCATCCACATACCAACAATCACACTTATTTAAAACCTTTTTTACAATCCGGGCACTTAACCGCATTGCAATCCCTGGCAAAATGTCCTCTCCTCACACTTAAAGCACTTAAAATCTGGGCAGTCTTTCAAGGCGTGCTCGGGCTCATGCACAGCCGACAGGTTTTAACCTGATGGCTGTGCATCACCCTAAAATACTGAAGCCCTTCAGCTGTTTCCAGCCTTGTGCTGTACGGGAGAGACACTACTTCCCTTGAAGCGACATTTTACAAATCGTGTGCCATCTTCAACAGTTGTGCCCGGATAAACACGTCTCTTGATGTCGAAATAGGGGTAACTCCCCACCCTTGCAGTTTATCTAAAAATATCTGATCGTCAATGTAAGCGGGCATGTGCATGAATGAGACAACGTAGTCTCTGTTTTGCAACCTCTTTACTTCGCACAGTGTCTCTTTTATCATTAAACCTTCAACCAACAGTTCAACATCGTCGATATTCTCTAATGTCACCGTATTCCTTATTTTGTTTAGGTCTTACCGCCAAGACATTTCCTTTGCCGACCTTTTCCGTTACAGCTTTTATGATGTCCTCAGCCCTCGCATTCACATTACAGATGTCCACCGTCACAGTTGCTTCTTTCAGGTAATCCTTCTTTGACTTGTTTCTCTTTTGTTCCTTATCTTTTGCATTCCCATCTCGTCGTTTATTTCCAGTTCCGTGTTCATTAACCAATTCTGTTTCTCCAGCCAAGTCCAAGTTCATAGCCATCTGTCCGTCCGCCATAGATGAAGAGAAAAAAAAAAAAAAAAAAAAAAAAAAAAACTGAATAAAACCACCTTCCAGACAGCACTAGGCTGCTGTTAGGTGGTTTAAACACTCACAAAAACACACAAAAACTAAATTAAAGTCCGAAAAAGTTCACAAAATAAACACTAATAATAAACACAAAATGGAGGAGAGCCTTCCTCTCCCAACTACTGCCAAGTCACTTTCTGTGTGCTCTCTAGCGCCAACAGGGTGGTATGGCCGTAAGCAAAAGCTGCTGCAAAAAGCCCCCTATTTTAAGGTGAGGCACACTAAGTGCCATTATACTAGATAAGTAATGAATGAAATACAAAAAAAAAAATACTTCAAAATGAGCTACATTAAAGATAAGAGCATTAGTTAAGTAGTTAAAACAGTCAAACTCTGTTTAAAGAACAGCTACTTTAAAGGCAATTGAATTAAATAAGCAGTAAGGGAAAGCAAAGAGCTGGTCAAACTTTGACCACACTAAGGGCCAGTGTATTAGATAAGCAGTGAAAAAACTCAAAAACTTACAGCACCTGGTATTCCTAGGCAGTCTCCCATCCAAGTACTAACTAGGCCCAACTCTGCTTAGCTTCTGAGATCAGGCGAGATCAGGCGTGAACAGGGTGGTATGGCCGTAAGCTAAAGCTGCTGCAAAAAGCCCCTATTTTAAGGTGAGGCACACTAAGTGCCATTATACTAGATAAGTAATGAATGAAATACAAAAAAAAATACTTCAAAATGAGCTACATTAAAGATAAGAGCATTAGTTAAGTAGTTAAAAACAGTCAAACTCTGTTTAAAGAACAGCTACTTTAAAGGCAATTGAATTAAATAAGCAGTAAGGGAAAGCAAAGAGCTGGTCAAACTTTGACCACACTAAGGGCCAGTGTATTAGATAAGTAGTGAAAAACTCAAAAATTTACAGCACCTGGTATTCCTAGGCAGTCTCCCATCCAAGTACTAACTAGGCCCAACTCTGCTTAGCTTCTGAGATCAGACGAGATCAGGCGTGAACAGGGTGGTATGGCCGTAAGCTTAAGCTGCTGCAAAAAGCCCCCTATTTTAAGGTGAGGCACACTAAGTGCCATTATACTAGATAAGTAATGAATGAAATACAAAAAAAAAAATACTTCAAAATGAGCTACATTAAAGATAAGAGCATTAGTTAAGTAGTTAAAAACAGTCAAACTCTGTTTAAAGAACAGCTACTTTAAAGGCAATTGAATTAAATAAGCAGTAAGGGAAAGCAAAGAGCTGGTCAAACTTTGACCACACTAAGGGCCAGTGTATTAGATAAGTAGTGAAAAAACTCAAAAACCTACAGCACCTGGTATTCCTAAGCAGTCTCCCATCCAAGTACTAACTAGGCCCAACTCTGCTTAGCTTCTGAGATCAGACAAGATCAGGCGTGAACAAAGTGGTATGGCCGTAAGCGAAAGCTGCTGCAAAAATCCCCCTATTTTAAGGTGAGGCACACTAAGTGCCATTATACTAGATAAATAATGAATGAAATACAAAAAAAAAAATACTTCAAAATGAGCTATATTAAAGATAAGAGCATTAGTTAAGTAGTTAAAAACAGTCAAACTCTGTTTAAAGAAAAGCTACTTTAAAGGCAATTGAATTAAATAAGCAGTAAGGGAAAGCAAAGAGCTGGTCAAACTTTGACCACACTAAGGGCCAGTGTATTAGATAAGTAGTGAAAAAACTCAAAAACCTACAGCACCTGGTATTCCTAAGCAGTCTCCCATCCAAGTACTAACTAGGCCCAACTCTGCTTAGCTTCTGAGATCAGACGAGATCAGGCGTGAATTTTTTTTTTTTATTTTGTTTTATTTGAACAGTCATATTTTAACAGTCATTCAATAACATTTCCAATCCAGAGTCCATTAAAATCTTGCAAACTTCCTTGGTAAAAACATTATAAAACAGACCAATTTTCTCTTCTTGTTTAAAATAATAAAACAAGCATTGAACATACTTTTCAAATTTCCTTTTAAACACATTCCACACATCCAATAAAATATTTTCTTTTTTTGCCACTATCCTTCTTTCCCATACTGCACTCTTAATCAGCATCACAATTAAAAGTTTTTTGTTTTTACATTGCTTATCCAAACCCAACATCACCACCTTATTCCATTCAAAACTTTCATTATCATCTTCCCTTCTCAAACTTAAAATCAAACTTTTGCATTTACCATTAAAATCCTCCAGTTCGTTACAATATAAAAACAGGTGTAAAATCCTTCATCATTATCATTACAAACTTTACAAGTAGCGCTTCGTTCCATTCCAATTTTGTTTAAAATGACATCTGTAAAAATCACTTTGTGTCTAATAAAATATTCAGAGTTTTCCAATTTCGTTTGTACAAATTTTCCATTTAGGTTCCCCCATATACTGTCTTCTTTTAAATCGTTAAATTTCTGTAGCCAATATGCATTCACAGCAGGCTTCTTAAAACAGCATTTCTAAAAACAGAGTAAAACCTTTTCACCGTACATTCATTAAAAACATGCAGTTTTTCCCCCGTCCTCACATACAAGTCTTTTTCTTGCTTGTCTTCTTCCATATTTTCAATTCTCTTTATACACTCTTGCGGTATTGCATTCTTAATCACGTCATATTTGTTTATTATCTCTCGTGTGCTATAATCCTCCTTTGCCTCCTCCATCACATCCACAATGTATCGCACTGGTAAAAACCCTTCTTTAAATTCATATAAAACATCTCTGACTTTTGTGATCCCCACATCCCACCATTTCTTAAAAAATACCTCCTTCCCTTGATTTAAAATACAGTTGTTTAAGAATAAAGGCTGATTTAAAATGTTCTCTCGACCTTGTGGCTTAAAATGCACATTATTTAAAAATTTGCTCCACGCCCCAGTAGTTCTTTATAAAAATCTGGCAGCATATCCGTCATCCATTTTTTGTCACCCCATTGTTCTCTTCCATGCCGCTTTGTTATCTTCGTCCATGTACTTTTGAATCATTTTTACCCTCAGACTGTTCTTTCTTTGTTCCACATCCATTAACCCCAATCCTCCCTTCCCCACCTCTCCAATTAAAGTGTTATGTGCTATTCTTGGTGGCTTTCCTTCCCATAAAAATCTAAAAACATTTGTTCAGCCTTTTTTCTACCCACAACGGCATAGATGCCACATATAAAATATGCCATAACTTAGAAACCATTAAAACATTCAAAATTAAAACCTTTCCTTTCAAAGTTAATGACATTAATTTCCAAAAGATCAACCTTCTCTCAATCCCTCCTAAAATTTCTTGCCACATTGTTCCTTCCGCTTTCTTTTCATCCCTCCCCATTATAATACCTAAAATCTTTATTTCATTAGTTTCCCTAAAAGTAAAGTGCCCGGTTAAAACCTCCGTCCCCCAAATCTCATGTACACCGTTTTATCCTCATTAACTTTAGCCCCCGATACCCTGCAAAATTTTTGTACTACTTTCATTGATTCCCTTACACTGGCCAGATCTTTTAACATTAGCGTTGTATCATCAGCATACTGAAATATATTATTCTCCCCTCCTTCTATACCTATCCCTTTTATTTGTCCCTCCTTCTTTATCGCTAATCCCAGTGGTTCTGCGACTAAAGCATATAAAAGTGCCGACAACGGGCAACCCTGCCTAATTGATCTAGTTAAATTAAAACAGTCTGTTAAAAACCCATTGCATTTTACTCTCGTTACAGCACCTTTATATAAAATTTTAATCCATTTAATAAAATTCCTCCCAAAACCAAAACGCTTTAAAACCCCAAATAAAAAATCATGCTCTACCCTGTCAAAAGCCTTCTCAAAGTCCAAACTGATTATAAAACCATCTTTCCTCTTTTCGGTTATATACCTTATTGTGTCTTTTATGCTCATTGTTGTATCCGCAATGTCCCTTCCTTTAATGCTGTACGCTTGGTTTGTTTTGATTATACTGGGCATCACTTCTTTTAATCTGTTAGCTAAAACTTTGGATAAAATCTTCAGATCGGTGTTAAGCATTGTTATAGGCCTATAATTTTTTAACTCCACTTTGTCTCCTTTCCTTTTATATATCAGCTTCATTAATCCCATTCCCATCCTTTGGTTCATCTCATCTTTCCTAAAAATCTCATCAAATACTTCTTTTAAAATACCGGTTAAAAAATCTTTAAAAACAATGTAAAACTCACTCCCCAACCCATCTATGCCTGGACTTTTCCTTTTGTTTAAGTCACTTATTGCTCTTTTTATTTCTTCTTCTTTTACTTCATCATCACACTCTTTTTATCAATTTCTCCTACTCTTGATTTTATTTGCATTAGTAGTTCCTCTTTTTCTCCTTCTTTTATCCCCCTCCGTACAGAACAAGTTTTCATAGTATGATTGTATTTCTTTCAAGATTTCTCCATTTTCTTCTACTATCCTCCCATTTTTGCCCCTTATTTCTTTAATCATTTCTGCTTTTCCTCTTCTTTTCTCCAGATCAAAGAAAAACTTTGTGCACTTCTCCCCCTCCACTGTATATTTTGCTTTACTTCTTAATCTTGCACCTTCATATTTCTTCTCTTCCATTTCCTTCAGTCTACCCTCAATTTCTTTTATTTTCTGAATGCTTTTTTCTGCCTAACCCAGTTCCTCATTTAATTTCACTCTTAGCTCTCTTTCCTTGTTTTTCTTACATTTTTGAACTAATTTGCAATATCTTATTGTAATTTTTTTACCAGATATTTCACATTCTCCCACCACATTCGCTTATCCTCATTATACATTTCATTTCCTTTTTCCTTTTCAATGATCTCCTTTATACTGAAAACATAATCTTCATTCTTTAAAATCTCTGTATTTAAAATCCATACTCCTGGCCCTCTTTGCACTTTACTCCAGTCCACTCTAAAATATAAAAACTTGTGATCGCTAAAGCTTGTCTCTTCATACATAATCTTTTCTATAAAATTCTCCATATTTCTCGTACATAAAATAAAATCAATTCTTGTTGCACACACAAACTGCCCCACTATTTGCCTCCTAGAAAATTCTTTTTTCTTTTCATTTCTTTCTCTCCACACATCGATCATATTATTCTCTTCCATTAATGCTTTTAATTCTTTTCTCCCGTGTCAGTTTTAAACACCATTCCTTCTGCCATGTCTTGTTTGCTAAAAACTGTGTTAAAATCCCCATCATTATTATTTCCTTATATTTCTTTACAATATTTCTTAAAACATTAAAAAACTTTCTTTTCTTTTTCTCTTCTGTTGGCGCGTGTATATTCACTAAAATCAGTTCCGTCCCTCATAATCCACTTCCACAACCATACATTTCCCCATTTTATCTTTATACACTACTTTGCTTGCGTTAAAACCCCTTTTCCCATTAAAAATGCCACTCCTCTCCCAGGCCTTCCATCCCCATTATTATACAAAATATCCCCTACCCACATCTTTTTATAGTCCATCATCACACTATCTTTCCAGTTTGTTTCCTGCAGAGCAATAACATCTTCTCCTTTACATTTTTCTTTCACTCTTTCAAATTTTCCCATGTCCATCAGTCCCCTTGCATTAAAAGCAACACATCTTAAAACCATGAAAAGAAGGAAAAATAAGTACATAAAAAACATTACTCTCCATCTTCTCCCTCCAGCTCTCTTAACACTTCATAACAGTTAAAACTTTTTACTTTGTCCCGTATCATTATTTTTTTCCTTGCATTTCCAACATTTGGTTTTACCTTTAGTGCTCTCCTTCTTATTTGTCCTTTCCCCCCTCTGTCTTTTTCTATGTTGTCCTTCCTTGCTTCTTCTTCAGTGTCCGTTTCTTTGTTTTGATCTTTCATTTCTTGTTCATCTTTCTCCACGTTATCCGGAAATCTTTTAAAACTGTCCGATATTTCCATTTCTGTCCCTTGAGTGTCCTGTTCTCGTGTCGGTTCCTTCTTCTTTTCATTCTCTTTTATTCCTTCTCTTTCCTCTCTGTTGCCCATTCCTCCGTCTGTTTCTTTTGGTTGTAGTCCTTGTTGCTCTTGTCCTTTATCAAATTCTCCTTCCGCGTCCCTGTTTCCTTCATGCACCTGTCTGTCCACCCGATGTTCCATACCTCCTTCCTCTCCCTCTATCCCACACTCGCAATTATTTAAAATTTGTTGACACTCTGGGCACTTTACTGCATTGCACTCTCTTGCAAAATGTCCCCTTTCTTTACATTTGTAGCAGGTGAAATCAGGGCATTCTTTTAGCAGATGTTCAGGGCTCATGCACAGCCTACAAGTCTTCACCTGATGGCTGTGCATCACCCGAAAGTACTGCGGCCCTTCTGCTGTTTCAAGCTTGGTGCTGTAGGGCAACGATGCCACCTCCTTGGGGAACCTTACTTTTAGGAACCTTGTTCCATCTTCGACGTCAGTGCCCAGGTAGCATCTTCTTTTAATTTTTGAGATGGGATTAACTCCCCATGACTCCAATTTTCCCATAATTTCCTTATCATCAAGGTAGACAGGCAGGTGCATGAAGGAAACAACATAATCTCTATTTTGCAGTCTTTTAACCTCACAGTTCACTCCTTTGATTAAGAGTCCATCAGTAAAATACTCACATATTTCCATATTTTCCATCGTTAGTTCAAATTCTTTCCCTTGCCTTGGTCTTAGCGCCAGAATTGTCCCATTTCCACATTTGTCCGTCACTGCTTTAATAATATCCACCGCTGTCACATCGTTCACATTTTCCACATTCACAATCACCGTAGCCTCCTTTAAATATTTCCTTTCGTTGACCCTGTTCTTCATGTTTTGATCCATTCTATTTCCAACTCGTAGTCGCTTATCCAGTCCAGTGTCGTTTGCCGTGCGTGTTCCTCCTCCCGTTCCAGTGTCGTTTGCCTTGCGTGTTCCTCGTGCCGTTCCAGTGTCGTTTGCCATGCATGTTCCTTGTGCCGTTGCATTGTCGTTTGCCCCACGTGTTCCTCGTGCCAGTCCAGTGTCATTTGCCATTAATCCGTCCATTAAAGAAAAGAAGAAAAAAATAAAAATAGAAAGGCGTAACCACCCTCCAGCAAGCAAAAAAGCTGCTGTTGGGTGGTTTTATAACTGAAAAAAACAACAAAAAACTAACTTAAACTAAAGATAAAAGCAAAATACAAACACAAAAATTAACACAAAATGGAGGAGAGGCTACCTCTCCCTACTGCAGCCAACAACTTCCTGTGTGCTCTCTAGCGCCAACAAGGTGGTATGGCCGTAAGCGAAAGCTGCTGCAAAAAGCCCCCTTATTTTAAGGTGAGGCACACTAAGTGCCATTATACTAGATAAGTAATGAATGAAATACAAAAAAAAAAAAATACTTCAAAATGAGCTACATTAAAAATAAGAGCATTAGTTAAGTAGTTAAAAACAGTCAAACTCTGTTTAAAGAACAGCTACTTTAAAGGCAATTGAATTAAATAAGCAGTAAGGGAAAGCAAAGAGCTGGTCAAACTTTGACCACACTAAGGGCCAGTGTATTAGATAAGTAGTGAAAAAACTCAAAACTTACAGCACCTGGTATTCCTAGGCAGTCTCCCATCCAAGTACTAACTAGGCCCAACTCTGCTTAGCTTCTGAGATCAGACGAGATCAGGCGTGAACAGGGTGGTATGGCCGTAAGCGAAAGCTGCTGCAAAAACCCCCTATTTTAAGGTGAGGCACACTAAGTGCCATTATACTAGATAAGTAATGAATGAAATACAAAAAAAAATACTTCAAAATGAGCTACATTAAAGATAAGAGCATTAGTTAAGTAGTTAAAAACAGTCAAACTCTGTTTAAAGAACAGCTACTTTAAAGGCAATTGAATTAAATAAGCAGTAAGGGAAAGCAAAGAGCTGGTCAAACTTTGACCACACTAAGGGCCAGTGTATTAGATAAGTAGTGAAAAACTCAAAACTTACAGCACCTGGTATTCCAAGGCAGTCTCCCATCAAAGTACTAACTAGGCCCAACTCTGCTTAGCTTCTGAGATCAGGCGAGATCAGGCGTGAACAGGGTGGTATGGCCGTAAGCGAAAGCTGCTGCAAAAGCCCCTATTTTAAGGTGAGGCACACTAAGTGCCATTATACTAGATAAGTAATGAATGAAATACAAAAAAAAAAAAACTTCAAAATGAGCTACATTAAAGATAAGAGCATTAGTTAAGTAGTTAAAAACAGTCAAACTCTGTTTAAAGAACAGCTACTTTAAAGGCAATTGATTTAAATAAGCAGTAAGGGAAAGCAAAGAGCTGGTCAAACTTTGACCACACTAAGGGCCAGTGTATTAGATAAGTAGTGAAAAACTCAAAACTTACAGCACCTGGTATTCCTAGGCAGTCTCCCATCGAAGTACTAACTAGGCCCAACTCTGCTTAGCTTCTGAGATCAGGCGAGATCAGGCGTGAACAGGGTGGTATGGCCATAAGCTAAAAGCTGCTGCAAAAAGCCCCTATTTTAAGGTGAGGCACTCTATGTGCCATTATACTAGATAAGTAATGAATGAAATACAAAAAAAAAAATACTTCAAAATGAGCTACATTAAAGATAAGAGCATTAGTTAAGTAGTTAAAAACAGTCAAACTCTGTTTAAAGAACAGCTACTTTAAAGGCAATTGAATTAAATAAGCAGTAAGGGAAAGCAAAGAGCTGGTCAAACTTTGACCACACTAAGGGCCAGTGTATTAGATAAGTAGTGAAAAAACTCAAAAACTTACAGCACCTGGTATTCCTAGGCAGTCTCCCATCCAAGTACTAGCTAGGCCCAACTCTGTTTAGCTTCTGAGATCAGACAAGATCAGGCGTGAACAGGGTGGTATGGCCTTAAGCAAAAGCTGCTGCAAAAAGCCCCCTATTTTAAGGTGAGGCACATTAAGTGCCATTATACTAGATAAGTAATGAATGAAATACAAAAAAAGAAATACTTCAAAATGAGCTACATTAAAGATAAGAGCATTAGTTAAGTAGTTAAAAACAGTCAAACTCTGTTTAAAGAACAGCTACTTTAAAGGCAATTGAATTAAATAAGCAGTAAGGGAAAGCAAAGAGCTGGTCAAACTTTGACCACACTAAGGGCCAGTGTATTAGATAAGTAGTGAAAAAACTCAAAAACTTACAGCACCTGGTATTCCTAGGTAGTCTCCCATCCAAGTACTAACTAGGCCCAACTCTGCTTAGCTTCTGAGATCAGACGAGATCAGGCGTGGACAGGGTGGTATGGCCGTAAGCGAAAGCTGCTGCAAAAAGCCCCCTATTTTAAGGTGAGGCACACTAAGTGCCATTATACTAGATAAGTAATGAATGAAATACAAAAAAGAAATACTTCAAAATGAGCTACATTAAAGATAAGAGCATTAGTTAAGTAGTTAAAAACAGTCAAACTCTGTTTAAAGAACAGCTACTTTAAAGGCAATTGAATTAAATAAGCAGTAAGGGAAAGCAAAGAGCTGGTCAAACTTTGACCACACTAAGGGCCAGTGTATTAGATAAGTAGTGATAAAACTCAAAACCTTACAGCACCTGGTATTGCTAGGCAGTCTCCCATCCAAGTACTAACTAGGCCCAACTCTGCTTAGCTTCTGAGATCAGACGAGATCAGGCGTGAACAGGGTGGTATGGCCGTAAGCGAAAGCTGCTGCAAAAAGCCCCCTATTTTAAGGTGAGGCACACTAAGTGCCATTATACTAGATAAGTAATGAATGAAATACAAAAAAAAATACTTCAAAATGAGCTACATTAAAGATAAGAGCATTAGTTAAGTAGTTAAAAACAGTCAAACTCTGTTTAAAGAACAGCTACTTTAAAGGCAATTGATTTAAATAAGCAGTAAGGGAAAGCAAAGAGCTGGTCAAACTTTGACCACACTAAGGGCCAGTGTATTAGATAAGTAGTGAAAAATCTCAAAACTTACAGCACCTGGTATTCCTAGGCAGTCTCCCATCAAGTACTAACTAGGCCCAACTCTGCTTAGCTGAGATCAGACTGAGATGAGGCGTGAACAGGGTGGTATGGCCGTAAGCGAAAGCTGCTGCAAAAGCCCCTATTTTAAGGTGAGGCACACTAAGTGCCATTATACTAGATAAGTAATGAATGAAATACAAAAAAAAATACTTCAAAATGAGCTACATTAAAGATAAGAGCATTAGTTAAGTAGTTAAAAACAGTCAAACTCTGTTTAAAGAACAGCTACTTTAAAGGCAATTGAATTAAATAAGCAGTAAGGGAAAGCAAAGAGCTGGTCAAACTTTGACCACACTAAAGGCCAGTGTATTAGATAAGTAGTGAAAAAACTCAAAAACTTACAGCACCTGGTATTCCTAGGCAGTCTCAAATCCAAGTACTAACTAGGCCCAACTCTGCTTAGCTTCTGAGATCAGACAAGATCAGGCGTGAACAGGGTGGTATGGCCGTAAGTGAAAGCTGCTGCAAAAAGCCCCCTATTTTAAGGTGAGGCACACTAAGTGCCATTATACTAGATAAGTAATGAATGAAATACAAAAAAAGAAATACTTCAAAATGAGCTACATTAAAAATAAGGGCATTAGTTAAGTAGTTAAAAACAGTCAATTTCTGTTTAAAGAACAGCTACTTTAAAGGCAATTGAATTAAATAAGCAGTAAGGGAAAGCAAAGAGCTGGTCAAACTTTGACCACACTAAGGGCCAGTGTATTAGATAAGTAGTGAAAAAACTCAAAACCTTACAGCACCTGGTATTCCTAGGCAGTCTCCCATCCAAGTACTAACTAGGCCCAACTCTGCTTAGCTTCTGAAATCAGTCGTGAACAGGGTGGTATGGCCGTAAGCTAAAGCTGCTGCAAAAAGCCCCCTATTTTAAGGTGAGGCACACTAAGTGCCATTATACTAGATAAGTAATGAATGAAATACAAAAAAAAAAATACTTCAAAATGAGCTACATTAAAGATAAGAGCATTAGTTAAGTAGTTAAAAACAGTCAAGCTCTGTTTAAAGTACAGCTACTTTAAAGGCAATTGAATTAAATAAGCAGTAAAGGAAAGCAAAGAGCTGGTCAAACTTTGGCCACACTAAGGGCCAGTGTATTAGATAAGTAGTGAAAAAACTCAAAAGCTTACAGCACCTGGTATTCCTAGGCAGTCTCCCATCCAAGTACTAACTAGGCCCAACTCTGCTTAGCTTCTGAGATCAGACGAGATCAGGCGTGAACAGGGTGGTATGGCCGTAAGCAAAAAGTTGCTACAAAAAGCCCCTATTTTAAGGTGTGGCACATTAAGTGCCATTATACTAGATAAGTAATGAATGAAATACAAAAAAATACTTCAAAATGAGCTACATTAAAGATAAGAGCATTAGTTAAGTAGTTAAAAACAGTCAAACTCTGTTTAAAGAACAGCTACTTTAAAGGCAATTGAATTAAATAAGCAGTAAGGGAAAACAAAGAGCTGGTCAAACTTTGACCACACTAAGGGCCAGTGTAATAGATAAGTAGTGAAAAAACTCAAAAAATACAGCACCTGGTATTCCTAGGCAGTCTCCCATCCAAGTACTAACTAGGCCCAACTCTGCTTAGCTTCTGAGATCAGACGAGATCAGGCGTGAACAGGGTGGTATGGCCGTAAGCTAAAACTGCTGCAAAAAGCCCCCTATTTTAAGGTGAGGCACACTAAGTGCCATTATACTAGATAAGTAATGAATGAAATATAAAAAAAAATACTTCAAAATGAGCTACATTAAAGATAAGAGCATTAGTTAAGTAGTTAAAAACAGTCAAACTCTGTTTAAAGAACAGCTACTTTAAAGGCAATTGAATTAAATAAGCAGTAAGGGAAAGCAAAGAGCTGGTCAAACTTTGACCACACTATGGGCCAGTGTATTAGATAAGTAGTGAAAAAACTCAAAACTTACAGCACCTGGTATTCCTAGGCAGTCTCCCATCCAAGTACTAACTAGGCCCAACTCTGCTTAGCTTCTGAGATCAGATCAGGCGTGAACAGGGGTGGTATGGCCGTAAGCTAAAGCTGCTGCAAAAGCCCCCTATTTTAAGGTGAGGCACACTAAGTGCCATTATACTAGATAAGTAATGAATGAAATACAAAAAAAAAAAAATACTTCAAAATGAGCTACATTAAAGATAAGAGCATTAGTTAAGTAGTTAAAAACAGTCAAACTCTGTTTAAAGAACAGCTACTTTAAAGGCAATTGAATTAAATAAGCAGTAAAGGAAAGCAAAGAGCTGGTCAAACTTTGACCACACTAAGGGCCAGTGTATTAGATAAGTAGTGAAAAACTCAAAACTTACAGCACCTGGTATTCCTAGGCAGTATCCCATCCAAGTACTAACTAGGCCCAACTCTGCTTAGCTTCTGAGATCAGACGAGATCAGGCGTGAACAGGGTGGCATGGCTGTAAGCGAAAGCTGCTGCAAAAAGCCCCCTATTTTAAGGTGAGGCACACAAAGTGCCATTATACTAGATAAGTAATGAATGAAATAAAAAAAAAAATGCTTCAAAATGAGCTACATTAAAGATAAGAGCATTAGTTAAGTAGTTAAAAACAGTCAAACTCTGTTTAAAGAACAGCTACTTTAAAGGCAATTGAATTAAATAAGCAGTAAGGGAAAGCAAAGAGCTGGTCAAACTTTGACCACACTAAGGGCCAGTGTATTAGATAAGTAGTGAAAAAACTCAAAACTTACAGCACCTGGTATTCCTAGGCAGTCTCCCATCCAAGTACTAACTAGGCCCAACTCTGCTTAGCTTCTGAGATCAGACGAGATCAGGCGTGAACAGGGTGGTGCGGCCGTAAGCGAAAGCTGCTGCAAAAAGCCCCCTATTTTAAGGTGAGGCACACTAAGTGCCATTATACTAGATAAGTAATGAATGAAATACAAAAAAAAATACTTCAAAATGAGCTACATTAAAGATAAGAGCATTAGTTAAGTAGTTAAAAACAGTCAAACTCTGTTTAAAGAACAGCTACTTTAAAGGCAATTGAATTAAATAAGCAGTAAGGGAAAGCAAAGAGCTGGTCAAACTTTGACCACACTAAGGGCCAGTGTATTAGATAAGTAGTGAAAAAACTCAAAAAATTACAGCACCTGGTATTCGTAGGCAGTCTCCCATCCAAGTACTAACTAGGCCCAACTCTGCTTAGCTTCTGAGATCAGACGAGTTCAGGCGTGAACAGGGTGGTATGGCCGTGTAGCGAAAGCTGCTGCAAAAGCCCCTATTTTAAGGTGAGGCACACTAAGTGCCATTATACTAGATAAGTAATGAATGAAATATAAAAAAAAATACTTCAAAATGAGCTACATTAAAGATAAGAGCATTAGTTAAGTAGTTAAAAACAGTCAAACTCTGTTTAAAGAACAGCTACTTTAAAGGCAATTGAATTAAATAAGCAGTAAGGGAAAGCAAAGAGCTGGTCAAACTTTGACCACACTAAGGGCCAGTGTATTAGATAAGTAGTGAAAAAACTCAAAACTTACAGCACCTGGTATTCCTAGGCAGTCTCCCATCCAAGTACTAACTAAACCCAACTCTGCTTAGCTTCTGAGATCAGACGAGATCAGGCATGAACAGGGTGGTTATGGCCGTAAGCGAAAGCTGCTACAAAAAGCCCCCTATTTTAAGGTGAGGCACACTAAGTGCCATTATACTAGATAAGTAATGAATGAAATACAAAAAAAAAAAATACTTCAAAATGAGCTACATTAAAGATAAGAGCATTAGTTAAGTAGTTAAAAACAGTCAAACTCTGTTTAAAGATCAGCTACTTTAAAGGCAATTGAATTAAACAAGCAGTAAGGGAAAGCAAAGAGCTGGTCAAACTTTGACCACACTAAGGGCCAGTGTATTAGATAAGTAGTGAAAAAACTCAAAACTTACAGCACCTGGTATTCCTAGGCAGTCTCCCATCTAAAGTACTAACTAGGGCCAACTCTGCTTAGCTTCGAGATCAGGCGAGATCAGGCGTGAACAGGGTGGTATGGCCGTAGCGAAAGCTGCTGCAAAAAGCCCCTATTTTAAGGTGAGGCACACTAAGTGCCATTATACTAGATAAGTAATGAATGAAATACAAAAAAAAATACTTCAAAATGAGCTACATTAAAGATAAGAGCATTAGTTAAGTAGTTAAAAACAGTCAAACTCTGTTTAAAGAACAGCTACTTTAAAGGCAATTGAATTAAATGAGCAGTAAGGGAAAGCAAAGAGCTGGTCAAACTTTGACCACACTAAGGGCCAGTGTATTAGATAAGTAGTGAAAAAACTCAAAACTTACAGCACCTGGTATTCCTAGGCAGTCTCCCATCCAAGTACTAACTAGGCCCAACTCTGCTTAGCTTCTGAGATCAGACGAGATCAGGTGTGAACAGGGTGGTATGGCAGTAAGCGAAAGCTGCTGCAAAAAGCCCCCTATTTTAAGGTGAGGCACACTAAGTGCCATTATACTAGATAAGTAATGAATGAAATACAAAAAAAAATACTTCAAAATGAGCTACATTAAAGATAAGAGCATTAGTTAAGTAGTTAAAAACAGTCAAACTCTGTTTAAAGAACAGCTACTTTAAAGGCAATTGAATTAAATAAGCAGTAAGGGAAAGCAAAGAGCTGGTCAAACTTTGACCATACTAAGGGCCAGTGTATTAGATAAGTAGTGAACAAACTCAAAAAATCACAGCACCTGGTATTCCTAGGCAGTCTCCCATCCAAGTACTAACTAGGCCCAACTCTGCTTAGCTTCTGAGATCAGACGAGATCAGGCGTGAACAGGGTGGTATGGCCGTAAGCGAAAGCTGCTGCAAAAAGCCCCCTATTTTAAGGTGAGGCACACTAAGTGCCATTATACTAGATAAGTAATGAATGAAATACAAAAAAAAATACTTCAAAATGAGCTACATTAAAGATAAGAGCATTAGTTAAGTAGTTAAAAACAGTCAAACTCTGTTTAAAGAACAGCTACTTTAAAGGCAATTGAATTAAATAAGCAGTAAGGGAAAGCAAAGAGCTGGTCAAACTTTGACCACACTAAGGGCCAGTGTATTAGATAAGTAGTGAAAAAACTCAAAACCTTACAGCACCTGGTATTCCTAGGCAGTCTCCCATCCAAGTACTAACTAGGCCCAACTCTGCTTAGCTTCTGAGATCAGGCGAGATCAGGCGTGAACAGGGTGGTATGGCCGTGCGAAAGCTGCTGCAAAAAGCCCCTATTTTAAGGTGAGGCACACTAAGTGCCATTATACTAGATAAGTAATGAATGAAATACAAAAAAAAAAATACTTCAAAATGAGCTGCATTAAAGATAAGAGCATTAGTTAAGTAGTTAAAAACAGTCAAACTCTGTTTAAAGAACAGCTACTTTAAAGGCAATTGAATTAAATAAGCAGTAAGGGAAAGCAAAGAGCTGGTCAAACTTTGACCACACTAAGGGCCAGTGTATTAGATAAGTAGTGAAAAAACTCAAAACTTACAGCACCTGGTATTCCTAGGCAGTCTCCCATCCAAGTACTAACTAGGCCCAACTCTGCTTAGCTTCTGAGATCAGGCGAGTTCAGGCGTGAACAGGGTGGTATGGCCGTAGCTTAAAGCTGCTGCAAAAAGCCCCTATTTTAAGGTGAGGCACACTAAGTGCCATTATACTAGATAAGTAATGAATGAAATACAAAAGAAAATACTTCAAAATGAGCTACATTAAAGATAAGAGCATTAGTTAAGTAGTTAAAAACAGTCAAACTCTGTTTAAAGAACAGCTACTTTAAAGGCAATTGAATTAAATAAGCAGTAAGGGAAAGCAAAGAGCTGGTCAAACTTTGACCACACTAAGGGCCAGTGTATTAGATAAGTAGTGAAAAAACTCAAAAACTTACAGCACCTGGTATTCCTAGGCAGTCTCCCATCCAAGTACTAACTAGGCCCAACTCTGCTTAGCTTCTGAGATCAGACGAGTTCAGGCGTGAACAGGGTGGTATGGCCGTAAGCGAAAGCTGCTGCAAAAAGCCCCCTATTTTAAGGTGAGGCACACTAAGTGCCATTATACTAGATAAGTAATGAATGAAATACAAAAAAAATACTTCAAAATGAGCTACATTAAAGATAAGAGCATTAGTTAAGTAGTTAAAAACAGTCAAACTCTGTTTAAAGAACAGCTACTTTAAAGGCAATTGAATTAAATAAGCAGTAAGGGAAAGCAAATAGCTGGTCAAACTTTGACCACATTAAGGGCCAGTGTATTAGATAAGTAGTGAAAAAACTCAAAAACTTACAGCACCTGGTTTTCCAAGGCAGTCTCCCATCCAAGTACTAACTAGGCCCAACTCTGCTTAGCTTCTGAGATCAGGCGTGAACAGGGTGGTATGGCCGTAAGCGAAAGCTGCTGCAAAAAGCCCCCTATTTTAAGGTGAGGCACACTAAGTGCCATTATACTAGATAAGTAATGAATGAAATACAAAAAAAAAATACTTCAAAATGAGCTACATTAAAGATAAGAGCATTAGTTAAGTAGTTAAAAACAGTCAAACTCTGTTTAAGAAGAACAGCTACTTTAAAGGCAATTGAATTAAATAAGCAGTAAGGGAAAGCAAAGAGCTGGTCAAACTTTGACCACACTAAGGGCCAGTGTATTAGATAAGTAGTGAAAAAACTCAAAAACTTACAGCACCTGGTTTTCCAAGGCAGTCTCCCATCCAAGTACTAACTAGGCCCAACTCTGCTTAGCTTCTGAGATCAGGCGTGAACAGGGTGGTATGGCCGTAAGCGAAAGCTGCTGCAAAAAGGCCCCTATTTTAAGGTGAGGCACACTAAGTGCCATTATACTAGATAAGTAATGAATGAAATACAAAAAGAAAATACTTCAAAATGAGCTACATTAAAGATAAGAGCATTAGTTAAGTAGTTAAAAACAGTCAAACTCTGTTTAAAGAACAGCTACTTTAAAGGCAATTGAATTAAATAAGCAGTAAGGGAAAGCAAAGAGCTGGTCAAACTTTGACCACACTAAGGGCCAGTGTATTAGATAAGTAGTGAAAAACTCAAAAACTTACAGCACCTGGTATTCCTAGGCAGTCTCCCATCCAAGTACTAACTAGGCCCAACTCTGCTTAGCTTCTGAGATCAGGCGAGATCAGGCGTGAACAGGGTGGTATGGCCGTAAGCTAAAGCTGCTGCAAAAGCCCCTATTTTAAGGTGAGGCACATTAAGTGCCATTATACTAGATAAGTAATGAATGAAATACAAAAAAAAAAAATACTTCAAAATGAGCTACATTAAAGATAAGAGCATTAGTTAAGTAGTTAAAAACAGTCAAACTCTGTTTAAAGAACAGCTACTTTAAAGGCAATTGAATTAAATAAGCAGTAAGGAAAGCAAAGAGCTGGTCAAACTTTGACCACACTAAGGGCCAGTGTATTAGATAAGTAGTGAAAAAACTCAAAACTTACAGCACCTGGTATTCCTAGGTAGTCTCCCATCCAAGTACTAACTACGCCCAACTCTGCTTAGCTTCTGAGATCAGACGAGATCAGGCGTGAACAGGGTGGTATGGCCGTAAGTGAAAGCTGCTGCAAAAAGCCCCCTATTTTAAGGTGAGGCACACTAAGTGCCATTATACTAGATAAGTAATGAATGAAATACAAAAAAATACTTCAAAATGAGCTACATTAAAGATAAGAGCATTAGTTAAGTAGTTAAAAACAGTCAAACTCTGTTTAAAGAACAGCTAATTTAAAGGCAATTGAATTAAATAAGCAGTAAGGGAAAGCAAAGAGCTGGTCAAACTTTGACCACACTAAGAGCCAGTGTATTAGATAAGTAGTGAAAAAACTCAAAAGCTTACAGCACCTGTTATTCCTAGGCAGTCTCCCATCCAAGTACTAACTAGGCCCAACTCTGCTTAGCTTCTGAGATCAGGCGTGAACAGGGTGGTATGGCCGTAAGCGAAAGCTGCTGCAAAAAGCCCCCTATTTTAAGGTGAGGCACACTAAGTGCCATTATACTAGATAAGTAATGAATGAAATACAAAAAAAATACTTCAAAATGAGCTGCATTAAAGATAAGAGCATTAGTTAAGTAGTTAAAAACAGTCAAACTCTGTTTAAAGAACAGCTACTTTAAAGGCAATTGAATTAAATAAGCAGTAAGGGAAAGCAAAGAGCTGGTCAAACTTTGACCACACTAAGGGCCAGTGTATTAGATAAGTAGTGAAAAAACTCAAAACTTACAGCACCTGGTATTCCTAGGCAGTCTCCCATCCAAGTACTAACTAGGCCCAACTCTGCTTAGCTTCTGAGATCAGGCGAGATCAGGCGTGAACAGGGTGGTATGGCCGTGAAGCGAAAGCAGTTGCAAAAAGCCCCTATTTTAAGGTGTGGCACATTAAGTGCCATTATACTAGATAAGTAATGAATGAAATACAAAAAAATACTTCAAAATGAGCTACATTAAAGATAAGAGCATTAGTTAAGTAGTTAAAAACAGTCAAACTCTGTTTAAAGTACAGCTACTTTAAAGGCAATTGAATTAAATAAGCAGTAAGGGAAAGCAAAGAGCTGGTCAAACTTGGACCACACTAAGGGGCAGTGTAATAGATAAGTAGTGAAAAAACTCAAAGCTTACAGCACCTGGTATTCCTAGGCAGTCTCCCATCCAAGTACTAACTAGGCCCAACTCTGCTTAGCTTCTGAGATCAGACGAGATCAGGCGTGAACAGGGTGATATGGCCGTAAGTGAAAGCTGCTACAAAAAGCCCCGTATTTTAAGGTGTGGCACATTAAGTGCCATTATACTAGATAAGTAATGAATGAAATACAAAAAAATACTTCAAAATAAGCTACATTAAAGATAAGAGCATTAGTTAAGTAGTTAAAAACAGTCAAACTCTGTTTAAAGTACAGCTACTTTAAAGGCAATTGAATTAAATAAGCAGTAAGCAGTAAGGAAAGCAAAGAGCTGGTCAAACTTTGACCACACTAATGGCCAGTGTATTAGATAAGTAGTGAAAAAACTCAAAAACTTACAGCACCTGGTATTCCTAGGCAGTCTCCCATCCAAGTACTAACCAGGCCCAACTCTGCTTAGCTTCTGAGATCAGACGACATCAGGCGTGAACAGGGTGGTATGGCCGTAAGTGAAAGCTGCTGCAAAAAGCCCCTATTTTAAGGTGAGGCACACTAAGTGCCATTATACTAGATAAGTAATGAATGAAATAAAAAAAAAAAAAAATACTTCAAAATGAGCTACATTAAAGATAAGAGCATTAGTTAAGTAGTTAAAAACAGTCAAACTCTGTTTAAAGAACAGCTACTTTAAAGGCACTTGATATAAATAAGCAGTAAGGGAAAGCAAAGAGCTGGTCAAACTTTGACCACACTAAGGGCCAGTGTATTAGATAAGTAGTGAAAAACTCAAAAACTTACAGCACCTGGTATTCCTAGGCAGTCTCCCATCAAAGTACTAACTAGGCCCAACTCTGCTTAGCTTCAGAGATCAGACTAGATCAGGCGTGAACAGGGTGGTATGGCCGTAAGCGAAAGCTGCTGCAAAAAGCCCCCTATTTTAAGGTGAGGCACACTAAGTGCCATTATACTAGATAAGTAATGAATGAAATACAAAAAAAAAAAAAAATACTTCAAAATGAGCTACATTAAAGATAAGAGCATTAGTTAAGTAGTTAAAAACAGTCAAACTCTTTTTAAAGAACAGCTACTTTAAAGGCAATTGAATTAAATAAGCAGTAAGGAAAGCAAAGAGCTGGTCAAACTTTGACCACACTAAAGGACCAGTGTATTAGATAAGTAGTGAAAAAACTCAAAACTTACAGCACCTGGTATTCCTAGGCAGTCTTCCATACAAGTACTAACTACGCCCAACTCTGCTTAGCTTCTGAGATCAGGCGAGATCAGGCGTGAACAGGGTGGTATGGCCGTAGCGAAAGCTGCTGCAAACAGCCCCTATTTTAAGGTGAGGCACACTAAGTGCCATTATACTAGATAAGTAATGAATGAAATACAAAAAAAAAAAACTTCAAAATGAGCTACATTAAAGAGATAAGAGCATTAGTTAAGTAGTTAAAAACAGTCAAACTCTGTTTAAAGAACAGCTACTTTAAAGGCAATTGAATTAAATAAGCAGTAAGGAAAGCAAAGAGCTGGTCAAACTTTGACCACACTAAGGGCCAGTGTATTAGATAAGTAGTGAAAAAACTCAAAAATTTACAGCACCTGGTATTCCTAGGCAGTCTCCCATCCAAGAACTAACTAGGCCCAACTCTGCTTAGCTTCTGAGATCAGACGAGATCAGGCGTGAACAGGGTGGTATGGCCTTAGCGAAAGCTGCTGCAAAAAGCCCCTATTTTAAGGTGAGGCACACTAAGTGCCATTATACTAGATAAGTAATGAATGAAATACAAAAAAAAAAAAATACTTCAAAATGAGCTACATTAAAGATATGAGCATTAGTTAAGTAGTTAAAAACAGTCAAACTCTGTTTAAAGAACAGCTACTTTAAAGGCAATTGAATTAAATAAGCAGTAAGGGAAAGCAAAGAGCTGGTCAAACTTTGACCACACTAAGGGCCAGTGTATTAGATAAGTAGTGAAAAACTCAAAACTTACAGCACCTGGTATTCCTAGGCAGTCTCCCATCCAAGTACTAACTACGCCCAACTCTGCTTAGCTTCTGAGATCAGACGAGAACAGGCGTGAACAGGGTGGTATGGCCGTAAGTGAAAGCTGCTGCAAAAAGCCCCCTATTTTAAGGTGAGGCACATTAAGTGCCATTATACTAGATAAGTAATGAATGAAATACAAAAAAAAAATACTTTAAAATGAGCTACATTAAAGATAAGAGCATTAGTTAAGTAGTTAAAAACAGTCAAACTCTGTTTAAAGAACAGCTACTTTAAAGGCAATTGAATTAAATAAGCAGTAAGGGAAAGCAAAGAGCTGGTCAAACTTTGACCACACTAAGGGCCAGTGTATTAGATAAGTAGTGAAAAAACTCAAAAACTTACAGCACCTGGTATTCCTAGGCAGTCTCCCATCCAAGTACTAACTACACCCAACTCTGCTTAGCTTCTGAGATCAGACGAGATCAGGCGTGAACAGGGTGATATGGCCGTAAGTGAAAGCTGCTGCAAAAAGCCCCTATTTTAAGGTGAGGCACACTAAGTGCCATTATACTAGATAAGTAATGAATGAAATACAAAAAAAAAAATACTTCAAAATGAGCTACATTAAAGATAAGAGCATTAGTTAAGTAGTTAAAAACAGTCAAACTCTGTTTAAAGAACAGCTACTTTAAAGGCAATTGAATTAAATAAGCAGTAAGGGAAAGCAAAGAGCTGGTCAAACTTTGACCACACTAAGGGCCAGTGTATTAGATAAGTAGTGAAAAAACTCAAAAACTTACAGCACCTGGTATTCCTAGGCAGTCTCCCATCCAAGTACTAACTACGCCCAACTCTGCTTAGCTTCTGAGATCAGACGAGATCAGGCGTGAACAGGGTGGTATGGCCGTAAGCGAAAGCTGCTGCAAAAAGCCCCCTATTTTAAGGTGAGGCACATTAAGTGCCATTATACTAGATAAGTAATGAATGAAATACAAAAAAAAATACTTTAAAATGAGCTACATTAAAGATAAGAGCATTAGTTAAGTAGTTAAAAACAGTCAAACTCTGTTTAAAGAACAGCTACTTTAAAGGCAATTGAATTAAATAAGCAGTAAGGGAAAGCAAAGAGCTGGTCAAACTTTGACCACACTCAGGGCCAGTGTATTAGATAAGTAGTGAAAAAACTCAAAAACTTACAGCACCTGGTATTCCTAGGCAGTCTCCCATCCAAGTACTAACTACGCCCAACTCTGCTTAGCTTCTGAGATCAGACGAGATCAGGCGTGAACAGGGTGATATGGCCTTAAGCCAAAGCTGCTGCAAAAAGCCCCCTATTTTAAGGTGAGGCACACTAAGTGCCATTATACTAGATAAGTAATGAATGAAATAAAAAAAAAAATACTTCAAAATGAGCTACATTAAAGATAAGAGCATTAGTTAAGTAGTTAAAAACAGTCAAACTCTGTTTAAAGAACAGCTACTTTAAAGGCAATTGAATTAAATAAGCAGTAAGGAAAGAAAAAGAGCTGGTCAAACTTTGACCACACTAAGGGCCAGTGTATTAGATAAGTAGTGAAAAAACTCAAAAACTTACAGCACCTGGTATTCCTAGGCAGTCTCCCATCCTATTACTAACTAGGCCCAACTCTGCTTAGCTTCTGAGATCAGACGAGATCAGGCGTGAACAGGGTGGTATGGCCGTAAGCGAAAGATGCAGCACAAAGCCCCCTATTTTAAGGTGAGGCACACTAAGTGCCATTATACTAGATAAGTAATGAATGAAATACAAAAAAAAAATACTTCAAAATGAGCTACATTAAATATATGAGCATTAGTTAAGTAGTTAAAAACAATCAAACTCTGTTTAAAGAACAGCTACTTTAAAGGCAATTGAATTAAATAAGCAGTAAGGGAAAGCAAAGAGCTGGTCAAACTTTGACCACACTAAGGGCCAGTGTATTAGATAAGTAGTGAAAAAACTCAAAATCTTACAGCACCTGGTATTCCTAGGCAGTCTCCCATCCAAGTACTAACTAGGCCCAACTCTGCTTAGCTTCTGAGATCAGACGAGATCAGGCGTGAACAGGGTGGTATGGCCGTAAGCGAAAGCAGCTGCAAAAAGCCCCCTATTTTAAGGTGAGGCACACTAAGTGCCATTATACTAGATAAGTAATGAATGAAATACAAAAAAATACTTCAAAATGAGCTACATTAAAGATAAGAGCATTAGTTAAGTAGTTAAAAACAGTCAAACTCTGTTTAAAGAACAGCTACTTTAAAGGCAATTGAATTAAATAAGCAGTAAGGGAAAGCAAAGAGCTGGTCAAACTTTGACCACACTAAGGGCCAGTGTATTAGATAAGTAGTGAAAAAACTCAAAAACTTACAGCACCTGGTATTCCTAGGCAGTCTCCCATCCAAGTACTAACTAGGCCCAACTCTGCTTAGCTTCTGAGATCAGACGAGATCAGGCATGAACAGGGTGGTATGGCCGTAAGCGAAAGCTGCTGCAAAAAGCCCCCTATTTTAAGGTGAGGCACACTAAGTGCCATTATACTAGATAAGTAATGAATGAAATACAAAAAAAAATACTTCAAAATGAGCTACATTAAAGATAAGAGCATTAGTTAAGTAGTTAAAAACAGTCAAACTCTGTTTAAAGAACAGCTACTTTAAAGGCAATTGAATTAAATAAGCAGTAAGGGAAAGCAAAGAGCTGGTCAAACTTTGAGCACACTAAGGGCCAGTGTATTAGATAAGTAGTGAAAAAACTCAAAATCTTACAGCACCTGGTATTCCTAGGCAGTCTCCCATCCAAGTACTAACTAGGCCCAACTCTGCTTAGCTTCTGAGATCAGACGAGATCAGGCGTGAACAGGGTGGTATGGCCGTAAGCAAAAGCTGCTGCAAAAAGCCCCCTATTTTAAGGTGAGGCACACTAAGTGCCATTATACTAGATAAGTAATGAATGAAATACAAAAAAATACTTCAAAATGAGCTACATTAAAGATAAGAGCATTAGTTAAGTAGTTAAAAACAGTCAAACTCTGTTTAAAGAACAGCTAATTTAAAGGCAATTGAATTAAATAAGCAGTAAGGGAAAGCAAAGAGCTGGTCAAACTTTGACCACACTAAGGGCCAGTGTATTAGATAAGTAGTGAAAAAACTCAAAAGCTTACAGCACCTGTTATTCCTAGGCAGTCTCCCATCCAAGTACTAACTAGGCCCAACTCTGCTTAGCTTCTGAGATCAGGCGTGAACAGGGTGGTATGTGGTATGGCGAAAGCGAAAGCTGCTGCAAAAAGCCCCTATTTTAAGGTGAGGCACACTAAGTGCCATTATACTATATAAGTAATGAATGAAATACAAAAAAAAAAATACTTCAAAATGAGCTACATTAAAGATAAGAGCATTAGTTAAGTAGTTAAAAACAGTCAAACTCTGTTTAAAGAACAGCTACTCTAAAGGAAATTGAATTAAATAAGCAGTAAGGGAAAGCAAAGAGCTGGTCAAACTTTAGCCACACTAAGGGCCAGTGTATTAGATAAGTAGTGAAAAAACTCAAAAACCTACAGCACCTGGTTTTCCTAGGCAGTCTACCATCCAAGTACTAACTAGGCCCAACTCTGCTTAGCTTCTGAGATCAGATGAGATCAGGCGTGAACAGGGTGGTATGGCCACAGGCGAAAGCTGCTGCAAAAAGCCCCCTATTTTAAGGTGAGGCACACTAAGTGCCATTATACTAGATAAGTAATGAATGAAATACAAAAAAATACTTCAAAATGAGCTACATTAAAGATAAGAGCATTAGTTAAGTAGTTAAAAACAGTCAAACTCTGTTTAAAGAACAGCTACTTTAAAGGCAATTGAATTAAATAAGCAGTAAGGGAAAGCAAAGAGCTGGTCAAACTTTGAGCACACTAAGGGCCAGTGTATTAGATAAGTAGTGAAAAAACTCAAAATCTTACAGCACCTGGTATTCCTAGGCAGTCTCCCATCCAAGTACTAACTAGGCCCAACTCTGCTTAGCTTCTGAGATCAGACGAGATCAGGCGTGAACAGGGTGGTATGGCCGTAAGCAAAAGCTGCTGCAAAAGCCCCTATTTTAAGGTGAGGCACACTAAGTGCCATTATACTAGATAAGTAATGAATAAAATACAAAAAAATACTTCAAAATGAGCTACATTAAAGATAAGAGCATTAGTTAAGTAGTTAAAAACAGTCAAACTCTGTTTAAAGAACAGCTAATTTAAAGGCAATTGAATTAAATAAGCAGTAAGGGAAAGCAAAGAGCTGGTCAAACTTTGACCACACTAAGGGCCAGTGTATTAGATAAGTAGTGAAAAAACTCAAAAGCTTACAGCACCTGTTATTCCTAGGCAGTCTCCCATCCAAGTACTAACTAGGCCCAACTCTGCTTAGCTTCTGAGATCAGGCGTGAACAGGGTGGTATGGCCGTAAGCGAAAGCTGCTGCAAAAAGGCCCCTATTTTAAGGTGAGGCACACTAAGTGCCATTATACTATATAAGTAATGAATGAAATACAAAAAAAAATACTTCAAAATGAGCTACATTAAAGATAAGAGCATTAGTTAAGTAGTTAAAAACAGTCAAACTCTGTTTAAAGAACAGCTACTCTAAAGGAAATTGAATTAAATAAGCAGTAAGGAAAAGCAAAGAGCTGGTCAAACTTTAGCCACACTAAGGGCCAGTGTATTAGATAAGTAGTGAAAAAACTCAAAAACTTACAGCACCTGGTTTTCCTAGGCAGTCTACCATCCAAGTACTAACTAGGCCCAACTCTGCTTAGCTTCTGAGATCAGATGAGATCAGGCGTGAACAGGGTGGTATGGCCACAAGCGAAAGCTGCTGCAAAAAGGCCCCTATTTTAAGGTGAGGCACACTAAGTGCCATTATACTAGATAAGTAATGAATGAAATACAAAAAAAAAAAACTTCAAAATGAGCTACATTAAAGATAAGAGCATTAGTTAAGTAGATAAAAACAGTCAAACTCTGTTTAAAGAACAGCTACTTTAAAGGCAATTGAATTAAATAAGCAGTAAGGGAAAGCAAAGAGCTGGTCAAACTTTGACCACACTAAGGGCCAGTGTATTAGATAAGTAGTGAAAAAACTCAAAAACTTACAGCACCTGGTATTCCTAGGCAGTCTCCCATCAAGTAATAACTAGGCCCAACTCTGCTTAGCTTCTGAGATCAGACGAGATCAGGCGTGAACAGGGTGGTATGGCCGTAAGCAAAAGCTGCTGCAAAAGCCCCTATTTTAAGGTGAGGCACACTAAGTGCCATTATACTAGATAAGTAATGAATGAAATACAAAAAAAAAAAAATACTTCAAAATGAGCTACATTAAAGATAAGAGCATTAGTTAAGTAGTTAAAAACAGTCAAACTCTGTTTAAAGAACAGCTACTTTAAAGGCAATTGAATTAAATAAGCAGTAAAGGAAAGCAAAGAGCTGGTCAAACTTTGACCACACTAAGGGCCAGTGTATTAGATAAGTAGTGAAAAAACTCAAAAACTTACAGCACCTGTTATTCCTAGGCAGTCTCCCATCCAAGTACTAACTAGGCCCAACTCTGCTTAGCTTCTGAGATCAGGCGTGAACAGGGTGGTATGGCCATAAGCGAAAGCTGCTGCAAAAAGCCCCCTATTTTAAGGTGAGGCACACTAAGTGCCATTATACTAGATAAGTAATGAATGAAATACAAAAAAAAAAATACTTCAAAATGAGCTACATTAAAGATAAGAGCATTAGTTAAGTAGTTAAAAACAGTCAAACTCTGTTTAAAGAACAGCTACTCTAAAGGCAATTGAATTAAATAAGCAGTAAGGGAAAGCAAAGAGCTAGTCAAACTTTGGCCACACTAAGGGCCAGTGTATTAGATAAGTAGTGAAAAAACTCAAAAACGTACAGCACCTGGTTTTCCTAGGCAGTCTACCATCCAAGTACTAACTAGGCCCAACTCTGCTTAGCTTCTGAGATCAGATGAGATCAGGCATGAACAGGGTGGTATGGCCGCAAGCAAAAGCTGCTGCAAAAGCCCCTATTTTAAGGTGAGGCACACTAAGTGCCATTATACTAGATAAGTAATGAATGAAATACAAAAAAAAAAAATACTTCAAAATGAGCTAAATTAAAGATAAGAGCATTAGTTAATTAGTTAAAAACAGTCAAACTCTGTTTAAAGAACAGCTACTTTAAAGGCAATTGAATTAAATAAGCAGTAAGGGAAAGCAAAGAGCTGGTCAAACTTTGACCACACTAAGGGCCAGTGTATTAGATAAGTAGTGAAAAAACTCAAAAGCTTACAGCACCTGGTATTCCTAGGCAGTCTCCCATCCAAGTACTAACTAGGCCCAACTCTGCTTAGCTTCTGAGATCAGGCGAGATCAGGCGTGAACAGGGTGGTATGGCCGTAAGCTAAAGCAGCTGCAAAAAGCCCCCTATTTTAAGGTGAGGCACATTAAGTGCCATTATACTAGATAAGTAATGAATGAAATACAAAAAAATACTTCAAAATGAGCTACATTAAAGATAAGAGCATTAGTTAAGTAGTTAAAAACAGTCAAACTCTGTTTAAAGTACAGCTACTTTAAAGGCAATTGAATTAAATAAGCAGTAAGGGAAAGCAAAGAGCTGGTCAAACTTTGGCCACACACTAAGGGCCGTTGTATTAGATAAGTAGTGAAAAAAATCAAAAACTTACAGCACCTGGTATTCCTAGGCAGTCTCCCATCCAAGTACTAACCAGGCCCAACTCTGCTTAGCTTCTGAGATCAGACAAGATCAGGCGTGAACAGGGTGGTATGGCAGTAAGCGAAAGCTGCTGCAAAAAGCCCCCTATTTTAAGGTGAGGCACACTAAGTGCCATTATACTAGATAAGTAATGAATGAAATACAAAAAAAAAAATACTTCAAAATGAGCTACATTAAAGATAAGAGCATTAGTTAAGTAGTTAAAAACAGTCAAACTCTGTTTAAAGAACAGCTACTTTAAAGGCAATAGAATTAAATAAGCAGTAAGGGAAAGCAAAGAGCTGGTCAAACTTTGACCACACTAAGGGCCAGTGTATTAGATAAGTAGTGAAAAAACTCAAAAACTTACAGCACCTGGTATTCATAGGCAGTCTCCCATCCAAGTACTAACTAGGCCCATTTCTGCTTAGCTTCTGAGATCAGACGAGATCAGGCATGAACAGGGTGGTAAGGCCGTAAGAAAGCTGCTGCAAAAAGCCCCTATTTTAAGGTGAGGCACACTAAGTGCCATTATAATAGATAAGTAATGAATGAAAATACAAAAAAAAAACTTCAAAATGAGCTACATTAAAGATAAGAGCATTAGTTAAGTAGTTAAAAACAGTCAAACTCTGTTTAAAGAACAGCTACTTTAAAGGCAATTGAATTAAATAAGCAGTAAGGAAAGCAAAGAGCTGGTCAAACTTTGACCACACTAAGGGACCAGTGTATTAGATAAGTAGTGAAAAACTCAAAACTTACAGCACCTGGTATTCCTAGGCAGTCTCCCATCCAAGTACTAACTAGGCCCAACTCTGCTTAGCTTCTGAGCTCAGAGGCGAGATCAGGCGTGAACAGGTGGTATGGCCGTAAGCGAAAGCTGCTGCAAAAAGCCCCTATTTTAAGGTGAGGCACACTAAGTGCCATTATACTAGATAAGTAATGAATGAAATACAAAAAAAAATACTTCAAAATGAGCTACATCAAAGATAAGAGCATTAGTTAAGTAGTTAAAAACAGTCAAACTCTGTTTAAAGAACAGCTACTTTAAAGGCAATTGAATTAAATAAGCAGTAAGGGAAAGCAAAGAGCTGGTCAAACTTTGACCACACTAAGGGCCAGTGTATTAGATAAGTAGAAAAAACTCAAAACTTACAGCACCTGGTATTCCTAGGCAGTCTCCCATCCAAGTACTAACTAGGCCCAACTCTGCTTAGCTTCTGAGATCAGGCGAGATCAGGCGTGAACAGGGTGGTATGGCCATAAAGCGAAAGCTGCTGCAAAAAGCCCCTATTTTAAGGTGAGGCACACTAAGTGCCATTATACTAGATAAGTAATGAATGAAATACAAAAAAAAAAATACTTCAAAATAAGCAACATTAAAGATAAGAGCATTAGTTAAGTAGTTAAAAACAGTCAAACTCTGTTTAAAGAACAGCTACTTTAAAGGCAATTGAATTAAATAAGCAGTAAGGGAAAGCAAAGAGCTGGTCAAACTTTGACCACACTAAGGGCCAGTGTATTAGATAAGTAGTGAAAAAACTCAAAAACTTACAGCACCTGGTATTCCTAGGCAGTCTCCCATCCAAGTACTAACCAGGCCCAACTCTGATTAGCTTCTGCGATCAGATGAGATCAGGCGTGAACAGGGTGGTATGGCCGTAAGCGAAAGCTGCTGCAAAAAGGCCCCTATTTTAAGGTGAGGCACACTAAGTGCCATTATACTAGATAATAATGAATGAAACAAAAAAAAAAATACTTCAAAATGAGCTACATTAAAGATAAGAGCATTAGTTAAGTAGTTAAAAACAGTCAAACTCTGTTTAAAGAACAGCTACTTTAAAGGCAATTGAATTAAATAAGCAGTAAGGGAAAGCAAAGAGCTGGTCAAACTTTGACCACACTAAGGGCCAGTGTATTAGATAAGTAGTGAAAAAACTCAAAAACTTACAGCACCTGGTATTCCTAGGCAGTCTCCCATCCAAGTACTAACTAGGCCAAACTCTGCTTAGCTTCTGAGATCAGACGAGATCAGGCGTGAACAGGGTGGTATGGCCGTAAGCGAAAGCTGCTGCAAAAAGCCCCCTATTTTAAGGTGAGGCACACTAAGTGCCATTATACTAGATAAGTAATGAATGAAATACAAAAAAATACTTCAAAATGAGCTACATTAAAGATAAGAGCATTAGTTAAGTAGTTAAAAACAGTCAAACTCTGTTTAAAGAACAGCTACTTTAAAGGCAATTGAATTAAATAAGCAGTAAGGAAAGCAAAGAGCTGGTCAAACTTTGACCACACTAAGGGCCAGTGTATTAGATAAGTAGTGAAAAAACTCAAAAACTTACAGCACCTGGTATTCCTAGGCAGTCTCCCATCCAAGTACTAACTAGGCCCAACTCTGCTTAGCTTCTGAGATCAGACGAGATCAGGCGTGAACAGGGTGGTATGGCCGTAAGCGAAAGCTACTGCAAAAATTCCCCTATTTTAAGGTGAGGCACACTAAGTGCCATTATACTAGATAAGTAATGAATGAAATACAAAAAAAAAAAAATACTTCAAAATGAGCTACATTAAAGATAAGAACATTAGTTAAGTAGTTAAAAACAGTCAAACTCTGTTTAAAGAACAGCTACTTTAAAGGCAATTGAATTAAATAAGCAGTAAGGGAAAGCAAAGAGCTGGTCAAACTTTGACCACACTAAGGGCCAGTGTATTAGATAAGTAGTGAAAAAACTCAAAAACTTACAGCACCTGGTATTCCTAGGCAGTCTCCCATCCAAGTACTAACTAGGCCCAACTCTGCTTAGCTTCTGAGATCAGGCGAGATCAGGCGTGAACAGGGTGGTATGGCCGTAAGCGAAAGCTGCTGCAAAAAGCCCCCTATTTTAAGGTGAGGCACACTAAGTGCCATTATACTAGATAAGTAATGAATGAAATACAAAAAAAAAAATACTTCAAAATGAGCTACATTAAAGATAAGAGCATTAGTTAAGTAGTTAAAAACAGTCAAACTCTGTTTAAAGTACAGCTACTTTAAAGGCAATTGAATTAAATAAGCAGTAAGGGAAAGCAAAGAGCTGGTCAAACTTTGGCCACACTAAGGGCCGTTGTATTAGATAAGTAGTGAAAAAACTCAAAAACTTACAGCACCTGGTATTCCTAGGCAGTCTCCCATCCAAGTACTAACCAGGCCCAACTCTGCTTAGCTTCTGAGATCAGATGAGATCAGGCGTGAACAGGGTGGTATGGCCGTAAGCTAAAGCTGCTGCAAAAAGGCCCCTATTTTAAGGTGAGGCACACTAAGTGCCATTATACTAGATAAGTAATGAATGAAATACAAAAAAAAAAAATACTTCAAAATGAGCTACATTAAAGATAAGAGCATTAGTTAAGTAGTTAAAAACAGTCAAACTCTGTTTAAAGAACAGCTACTTTAAAGGCAATTGAATTAAATAAGCAGTAAGGGAAAGCAAAGAGCTGGTCAAACTTTGACCACACTAAGGGCCAGTGTATTAGATAAGTAGTGAAAAAACTCAAAAACTTACAGCACCTGGTATTCCTAGGCAGTCTCCCATCCAAGTACTAACCAGGCCCAACTCTGCTTAGCTTCTGAGATCAGACGAGATCAGGCGTGAACAGGGTGGTATGGCCATAAGCAAAAGCTGCTGCAAAAAGCCCCCTATTTTAAGGTGAGGCACACTAAGTGCCATTATACTAGATAAGTAATGAATGAAATACAAAAAAAAATACTTCAAAATGAGCTACATTAAAGATAAGAGCATTAGTTAAGTAGTTAAAAACAGTCAAACTCTGTTTAAAGAACAGCTACTTTAAAGGCAATTGAATTAAATAAGCAGTAAGGGAAAGCAAAGAGCTGGTCAAACTTTGACCACACTAAGGGCCAGTGTATTAGATAAGTAGTGAAAAAACTCAAAAACTTACAGCACCTGGTATTGCTAGGCAGTCTCCCATCCAAGTACTAACTAGGCCCAACTCTGCTTAGCTTCTGAGATCAGATGAAATCAGGCGTGAACAGGGTGGTATGGCCGTAAGCGAAAGCTGCTGCAAAAAGCCCCCTATTTTAAGGTGAGGCACACTAAGTGCCATTATACTAGATAAGTAATGAATGAAATACAAAAAAATACTTCAAAATGAGCTACATTAAAGATAAGAGCATTAGTTAAGTAGTTAAAAACAGTCAAACTCTGTTTAAAGAACAGCTACTTTAAAGGCAATAGAATTAAATAAGCAGTAAGGGAAAGCAAAGAGCTGGTCAAACTTTGACCACACTAAGGGCCAGTGTATTAGATAAGTAGTGAAAAAACTCAAAAACTTACAGCACCTGGTATTCATAGGCAGTCTCCCATCCAAGTACTAACTAGGCCCAACTCTGCTTAGCCTCTGAGATCAGACGAGATCAGGCATGAACAGGGTGGTATGGCCGTAAGCGAAAGCTGCTGCAAAAGCCCCTATTTTAAGGTGAGGCACACTAAGTGCCATTATACTAGATAAGTAATGAATGAAATACAAAAAAAAAAATACTTCAAAATGAGCTACATTAAAGATATGAGCATTAGTTAATTAGTTAAAAACAGTCAAACTCTTTAAAGAACAGCTACTTTAAAGACAATTGAATTAAATAAGCAGTAAGGGAAAGCAAAGAGCTGGTCAAACTTTGACCACACTAAGGGCCAGTGTATTAGATAAGTAGTGAAAAAACTCAAAAACTTACAGCACCTGGTATTCCTAGGCAGTCTCCCATCCAACTACTAACTAGGCCCAACTCTGCTTAGCTTCTGAGATCAGACGATATCAGGCGTGAACAGGGTGGTATGGCCGTAAGCAAAAGCTGCTGCAAAAAGCCCCCTATTTTAAGGTGAGGCACACTAAGTGCCATTATACTAGATAAGTAATGAATGAAATACAAAAAAAAAAATACTTCAAAATGAGCTACATTAAAGATAAGAGCATTAGTTAAGTAGTTAAAAACAGTCAAACTCTGTTTAAAGAACAGCTACTTTAAAGGCAATTGAATTAAATAAGCAGTAAGGGAAAGCAAAGAGCTGGTCAAACTTTGACCACACTAAGGGCCAGTGTATTAGATAAGTAGTGAAAAAACTCAAAAAATTGCAGCACCTGGTATTCCTAGGCAGTCTCCCATCCATGTACTAACTAGGCCCAACTCTGCTTAGCTTCTGAGATCAGGCGAGATCAGGCGTGAACAGGGTGGTATGGTCGTAAATAGTGAAAGCTGCTGCAAAAGCCCCTATTTTAAGGTGAGGCACACTAAGTGCCATTATACTAGATAAGTAATGAATGAAATACAAAAAAAAAAAAATACTTCAAAATGAGCTACATTAAAGATAAGAGCATTAGTTAAGTAGTTAAAAACAGTCAAACTCTGTTTAAAGAACAGCTACTTTAAAGGCAATTGAATTAAATAAGCAGTAAGGGAAAGCAAAGAGCTGGTCAAACTTTGACCACACTAAGGGCCAGTGTATTAGATAAGTAGTGAAAAAACTCAAAAACTTACAGCACCTGGTATTGCTAGGCAGTCTCCCATCCAAGTACTAACTAGGCCCAACTCAGCTTAGCTTCTGAGATCAGATGAGATCAGGCGTGAACAGGGTGGTATGGCCGTAAGCGAAAGCTGCTGCAAAAAGCCCCCTATTTTAAGGTGAGGCACACTAAGTGCCATTATACTAGATAAGTAATGAATGAAATACAAAAAAATACTTCAAAATGAGCTACATTAAAGATAAGAGCATTAGTTAAGTAGTTAAAAACAGTCAAACTCTGTTTAAAGAACAGCTACTTTAAAGGCAATAGAATTAAATAAGCAGTAAGGGAAAGCAAAGAGCTGGTCAAACTTTGACCACACTAAGGGCCAGTGTATTAGATAAGTAGTGAAAAAACTCAAAAACTTACAGCACCTGGTATTCATAGGCAGTCTCCCATCCAAGTACTAACTAGGCCCAACTCTGCTTAGCTTCTGAGATCAGACGAGATCAGGCATGAACAGGGTGGTATGGCCGTAAGCGAAAGCTGCTGCAAAAGCCCCTATTTTAAGGTGAGGCACACTAAGTGCCATTATACTAGATAAGTAATGAATGAAATACAAAAAAAAAAAAATACTTCAAAATGAGCTACATTAAAGATATGAGCATTAGTTAATTAGTTAAAAACAGTCAAACTCTTTAAAGAACAGCTACTTTAAAGACAATTGAATTAAATAAGCAGTAAGGGAAAGCAAAGAGCTGGTCAAACTTTGACCACACTAAGGGCCAGTGTATTAGATAAGTAGTGAAAAAACTCAAAAACTTACAGCACCTGGTATTCCTAGGCAGTCTCCCATCCAACTACTAACTAGGCCCAACTCTGCTTAGCTTCTGAGATCAGACGATATCAGGCGTGAACAGGGTGGTATGGCCGTAAGCAAAAGCTGCTGCAAAAAGCCCCCTATTTTAAGGTGAGGCACACTAAGTGCCATTATACTAGATAAGTAATGAATGAAATACAAAAAAAAATACTTCAAAATGAGCTACATTAAAGATATGAGCATTAGTTAATTAGTTAAAAACAGTCAAACTCTTTAAAGAACAGCTACTTTAAAGACAATTGAATTAAATAAGCAGTAAGGGAAAGCAAAGAGCTGGTCAAACTTTGACCACACTAAGGGCCAGTGTATTAGATAAGTAGTGAAAAAACTCAAAAACTTACGGCACCTGGTATTCCTAGGCAGTCTCCCATCCAACTACTAACTAGGCCCAACTCTGCTTAGCTTCTGAGATCAGACGATATCAGGCGTGAACAGGGTGGTATGGCCGTAAGCAAAAGCTGCTGCAAAAAGCCCCCTATTTTAAGGTGAGGCACACTAAGTGCCATTATACTAGATAAGTAATGAATGAAATACAAAAAAAAAAAAATACTTCAAAATGAGCTACATTAAAGATAAGAGCATTAGTTAAGTAGTTAAAAACAGTCAAACTCTGTTTAAAGAACAGCTACTTTAAAGGCAATTGAATTAAATAAGCAGTAAGGGAAAGCAAAGAGCTGGTCAAACTTTGGCCACACTAAGGGCCAGTGTATTAGATAAGTAGTGAAAAAACTCAAAAACTTACAGCACCTGGTATTCCTAGGCAGTCTCCCATCCAAGTACTAACTAGGCCCAACTCTGCTTAGCTTCTGAGATCAGACGAGATCAGGCGTGAACAGGGTGGTATGGCCGTAAGCGAAAGCTGCTGCAAAAGCCCCTATTTTAGGTGAGGCACACTAAGTGCCATTATACTAGATAAGTAATGAATGAAATAAAAAAAAAAATACTTCAAAATGAGCTACATTAAAGATAAGAGCATTAGTTAAGTAGTTAAAAACAGTCAAACTCTGTTTAAAGAACAGCTACTTTAAAGGCAATTGAATTAAATAAGCAGTAAGGGAAAGCAAAGAGCTGGTCAAACTTTGGCCACACTAAGGGCCAGTGTATTAGATAAGTAGTGAAAAAACTCAAAAACTTACAGCACCTGGTTTTCCTAGGCAGTCTCCCATCCAAGTACTAACTAGGCCCAACTCTGCTTAGCTTCTGAGATCAGACGAGATCAGGCGTGAACAGGGTGGTATGGCCGGAAGCGAAAGCTGCTGCAAAAAGGCCCCTATTTTAAGGTGTGGCACATTAAGTGCCATTATACTAGATAAGTAATGAATGAAATACAAAAAAAATACTTCAAAATGAGCTACATTAAAGATAAGAGCATTAGTTAAGTAGTTAAAAACAGTCAAACTCTGTTTAAAGAACAGCTACTTTAAAGGCAATTGAATTAAATAAGCAGTAAGGGAAAGCAAAGAGCTGGTCAAACTTTGGCCACACTAAGGGCCGTTGTATTAGATAAGTAGTGAAAAAACTCAAAACTTACAGCACCTGGTATTCCTAGGCAGTCTCCCATCCAAGAACTAACCAGGCCCAACTCTGCTTAGCTTCTGAGATCAGACGAGATCAGGCGTGAACAGGGTGGTATGGCCGTAAGCGATAGCTGCTGCAAAAAGCCCCCTATTTTAAGGTGAGGCACAGTAAGTGCCATTATACTAGATAAGTAATGAATGAAATACAAAAAAAAAAATACTTCAAAATGAGCTACATTAAAGATAAGAGCATTAGTTAAGTAGTTAAAAACAGTCAAACTCTGTTTAAAGAACAGCTACTTTAAAGGCAATAGAATTAAATAAGCAGTAAGGGAAAGCAAAGAGCTGGTCAAACTTTGACCACACTAAGGGCCAGTGTATTAGATAAGTAGTGAAAAAACTCAAAAACTTACAGCACCTGGTATTCATAGGCAGTCTCCCATCCAAGTACTAACTAGGCCCAACTCTGCTTAGCTTCTGAGATCAGACGAGATCAGGCATGAACAGGGTGGTATGGCCGTAAGCGAAAGCTGCTGCAAAAAGGCCCCTATTTTAAGGTGAGGCACACTAAGTGCCTTTATACTAGATAAGTAATGAATGAAATACAAAAAAAAAAATACTTCAAAATGAGCTACATTAAAGATAAGAGCATTAGTTAAGTAGTTAAAAACAGTCAAACTCTGTTTAAAGAACAGCTACTTTAAAGGCAATTGAATTAAATAAGCAGTAAGGAAAGCAAAAGAGCTGGTCAAACTTTGACCACACTAAGGGCCAGTGTATTAGATAAGTAGTGAAAAAACTCAAAACTTACAGCACCTGGTATTCCTAGGCAGTCTCCCATCCAAGTACTAACTAGGCCCAACTCTGCTTAGCTTCTGAGATCAGACGAGTTCAGGCGTGAACAGGGTGGTATGGCCGTAAGCGAAAGCTGCTGCAAAAAGCCTCCTATTTTAAGGTGAGGCACACTAAGTGCCATTATACTAGATAAGTAATGAATGAAATACAAAAAGAAAATACTTCAAAATGAGCTACATTAAAGATAAGAGCATTAGTTAAGTAGTTAAAAACAGTCAAACTCTGTTTAAAGAACAGCTACTTTAAAGGCAATTGAATTAAATAAGCAGTAAGGGAAAGCAAAGAGCTGGTCAAACTTTGACCACACTAAGGGCCAGTGTATTAGATAAGTAGTGAAAAAACTCAAAACTTACAGCACCTGGTATTCCTAGGCAGTCTCCCATCCAAGTACTAACTAGGCCCAACTCTGCTTAGCTTCTGAGATCAGACGAGATAAGGCGTGAACAGGGTGGTGGTATGGCCGTAGCGAAAGCTGCTGCAAAAAGCCCCTATTTTAAGGTGAGGCACACTAAGTGCCATTATACTAGATAAGTAATGAATGAAATACAAAAAAAAATACTTCAAAATGAGCTACATTAAAGATAAGAGCATTAGTTAAGTAGTTAAAAACAGTCAAACTCTGTTTAAAGAACAGCTACTTTAAAGGCAATTGAATTAAATAAGCAGTAAGGGAAAGCAAAAGAGCTGGTCAAACTTTGACCACACTAAGGGCCAGTGTATTAGATAAGTAGTGAAAAAACTCAAAAACTTACAGCACCTGGTATTCCTAGGCAGTCTCCCATCCAAGTACTAACTAGGCCCAACTCTGCTTAGCTTCTGAGATCAGGCGAGATCAGGCGTGAACAGGGTGGTATGGCCGTAAGCGAAAGCTGCTGCAAAAGCCCCTATTTTAAGGTGAGGCACACTAAGTGCCATTATACTAGATAAGTAATGAATGAAATACAAAAAAAAAAATACTTCAAAATGAGCTACATTAAAGATAAGAGCATTAGTTAAGTAGTTAAAAACAGTCAAACTCTGTTTAAAGAACAGCTACTTTAAAGGCAATTGAATTAAATAAGCAGTAAGGGAAAGCAAAGAGCTGGTCAAACTTTGACCACACTAAGGGCCAGTGTATTAGATAAGTAGTGAAAAAACTCAAAAACTTACAGCACCTGGTATTCCTAGGCAGTCTCCCATCCAAGTACTAACTACGCCCAACTCTGCTTAGCTTCTGAGATCAGACGAGATCAGGCGTGAACAGGGCTGTATGGCCGTAAGCGAAAGCTGCTGCAAAAAGGCCCCTATTTTAAGGTGAGGCACACTAAGTGCAATTATACTAGATAAGTAATGAATGAAATACAAAAAAAAAAAAACTTCAAAATGAGCTACATTAAAGATAAGAGCATTAGTTAAGTAGTTAAAAACAGTCAAACTCTGTTTAAAGAACAGCTACTTTAAAGGCAATTGAATTAAATAAGCAGTAAGGGAAAGCAAAGAGCTGGTCAAACTTTGACCACACTAAGGGCCAGTGTATTAGATAAGTAGAGAAAAAACTCAAAAACTTACAGCACCTGGTATTCCTAGGCAGTCTCCCATCCAAGTACTAACTACGCCCAACTCTGCTTAGCTTCTGAGATCAGACGAGATCAGGCGTGAACAGGGTGGTATGGTCGTAAGCAAAAGCTGCTGCAAAAAGCCCCCTATTTTAAGGTGAGGCACACTAGGTGTCATTATACTAGATAAGTAATGAATGAAATACAAAAAAAAAAATACTTCAAAATGAGCTACATTAAAGATAAGAGCATTAGTTAAGTAGTTAAAAACAGTCAAACTCTGTTTAAAGAACAGCTACTTTAAAGGCAATTGAATTAAATAAGCAGTAAGGAAAGCAAAGAGCTGGTCAAACTTTGACCACACTAAGGCCAGTGTATTAGATAAGTAGTGAAAAAACTCAAAAGCTTACAGCACCTGTTATTCCTAGGCAGTCTCCATCCAAGTACTAACTAGGCCCAACTCTGCTTAGCTTCTGAGGCGAGATCAGGCGTGAACAGGGTGGTATGGCCGTGCGAAAGCTGCTGCAAAAAGCCCCTATTTTAAGGTGAGGGCACACTAAGTGCCATTATACTAGATAAGTAATGAATGAAATACAAAAAAATACTTCAAAATGAGCTGCATTAAAGATAAGAGCATTAGTTAAGTAGTTAAAAACAGTCAAACTCTGTTTAAAGAACAGCTACTTTAAAGGCAATTGAATTAAATAAGCAGTAAGGAAAAGCAAAGAGCTGGTCAAACTTTTGAGCACACTAAGGGCCAGTTTATTAGATAAGTAGTGAAAAAACTCAAAATCTTACAGCACCTGGTATTCCTAGGCAGTGAATGAAATACAAAAAAAAAAATACTTCAAAATGAGCTACATTAAAGATAAGAGCATTAGTTAAGTAGTTAAAAACAGTCAAACTCTGTTTAAAGACAAGCTACTTTAAAGGCAATTGAGTTAAATAAGCA